>NC_090732.1:63120377-63146903 GCF_036898095.1 Palaemon carinicauda
GACTCTGGTGACTGTGTATGAGAAAATAGTCTGCTGCTTCTGGCTTCTGCTATGGTCCTGGGCTGGCCCAGCCCCTACCTCCTACCGGTCCCGCCTCCTGGCTATGTTTACAGGGGACCCCCTACCTTAGTACCGTAGAGCCGGGACCACGGGATACTTGGTGGTTTGGGGATCTCTCCAGGGGTAGTTCACAGCTTAGTCGAGCAGCGTTGCCAATTCTGGCTGTATATAGCCATTGCAACTAGAATATTGGGTGATGACATACATTATATTGAACTTTTGTGCCTTCGAGACTAAACAGATACCATGTAAGGATTGTCGATATTGTAGGTTTCTTGTGTTGTGACATTTCCCATATATCTGATTATGCTCATAGCCTTCAAATTTTGTAATACTACCACAATTTCTACAGCATAATAGATACAAAGTTAACTGATAGTTTTCTAAAAGTTTTTTTTTTCTTTCGTGCAGGCCTGCAATATAGAATCAATGTTCATCCTCGTAATCTCGTTGAACTTGAAGTTCACCGAGTTTGCTATTTTTTTTTATTTGTCTGTTAAATATCTTATACGAGCCTCATTTCACAGTTGAAATCATGAAGTTTTCGGTTATTTGTGTTTTATAATCATCATCATATCCTCCCACGCCCACTGACGCAAACGGTCTCGGTAAGATATTGCCAGTCGTCTCTATCTTGAGCTTTTAATTCAATACGTCTCCAGTCATCATCTACTACTTCGCGCTTCATAGCCCTCAGCCATGTAGGCTTGGGTCTTCCAACTCTTCTAGTGCCTTGTGGAGCCCAGCTGAACGTTTGGTGAACTAATCTCTCTAGGGGAGTGCGAAGAGCATGTCTAAACCATCTCCATCTACCCTTCATCATGATCTCATCCACATATGGCACTCGAGTAATCTCTCTTATAGTTTCATTTCTAATCGTGTCCTGCTATTTAACTCCCAATATCCTTTGAGGGCTTTGTTCTCAAATCTACTAAATCTATTAGAGATTGATTCAATGTCATACCATGACTCATGTCCACAGAGTAACACTAATCTCACTAAACTCATATAGAGTCTGATTTTTATGTGATTTCAGACGAATTGATTTCCAAATTTGACTTTACCTGGCCATTGTCTGATTTGCTTTTTTCAATCTTTCACTAAACTCTAATTCTAAAGACCCTGTAGCCTACTGGAGATCATAGTTCCTAATTACTTAAATGATTCTACCTCATTGATCCTTTCTCCTTCCAATGATAGTTCATCTTCCATTGCATACTCCGTTCTCATCATCTCTGTCTTTCTTTTATTTATATTCAGCCCAACCTCGCATGATATTTCATGCATTCTTGTAAGCAAGCATTGCAAATCCTGTGGTGTTCTGCTAACAAAGGCAGCATCATCAGCATACTCTAGGTCTGCTAAATTCCTATTACCAATCCAGTCCAATCCTTCTCCACCATCTCCGACTCTTATACTCATTACAAAATCTATATAGGTGACAACACATTTCCTTGGAGAACTCTGCTGTTCTTTGGAAATTCATTCGATAAGACTCCATTAACATTAACTTTGCACTTGCTATGCTCATGAACAGACTTGATGAAATTTACATATTTAACAGGAATTTCATAATAACGCAGGACTCTCCACAAAATTGGTCGGTGCATGCTATCAAAGTCTTTTTCATAGCCCACAAAGGCCTTTATTAGTGGATTTCTATATTCTACGCATTACTATACATGTCTCAATATGAAAAATTGGTCAGTGCAACTTCTACCTTTTCGAAATCCTGCTTGTTCATCTCGCAGCTTTCATCTATCTTTCTCTCCATTCTCTTTAGAATAAGCATACTATAAATTTCCATAACAACTGACGTAAGAGTGATGCCTCTGTAATTATTGCAATCAGTCAGGTCTCCTTTCTTTGCTATTTTCACCAACACTCCTAACTCCCATTCAACAGGTTTTGCCTCTTCATGCCACATTTTATAAAATATTCTTGTAAGTAGTCTGGAGTCACTTCATTTTCGGCCAGTATCATCTTGGCAGTTATTCCATCGTATCCAGGGACTTCCCATCTCTAGTGTTTTGAGGATAGCTTCGACTTCAAACCCACTGAATTCATTCACGGGCATGTGACAAGCCAAGAGTAGGTTGTGACTTAAAAACGGGATGAAAGCAACTGAGTGAGTTTATTACAGAACATCCATTTTATATATACATCAAGTCCGGGCAAGAAGGTCACAAAATATACAACAGGCTATTTCATGTCCAACGGCAACCAGTTCTGCTAACATTTAACGATAAGAAAAACAGACATGTTGATACAGGTCGCTGTCAGTGCGAGGGGAGAGCAAAGATACAAAGGATAATATATACAAAAAAGAGAAATGTCGTTACTATGTACGATCGTGTGACACATGGTTGGTACAGGCACATCAAGGTCTTCATCAGCTTCAGGTATATTAATCAAATTATTCCCTTCATATCTCCAATTCATGACCTCATTAAGGTGTTTCATCCAACGTTGTCTTTCTTCAACTTCTGTTCTTATAATAGGTCCATCTCTCTTTTAGATGGGTATATGCTTCTTCTTCTTTGCCCCAGTCGATATTTTATTAACAATTCTAAGAGCAATTCTTACACCATAGCCACTCCCTGAATTTATAGCTTTGTCAGCCTCATCTGCTTTACTGTCTAAGTATTCTCTCCAGTCATTCCAGGCTTTTCTTTTGACATCACTATCAATACTGGAATACTTAGCATGCTCTACCATGTAATTTTCATTAGTTCCTCGAAAATTTTCAACAATCAATTTCTGTCTTTTTCTCCTTTTTTATAGTATCCCAAGTATCATTTGATATCTATGGCTTCCTCCTTATAACTGCGTGTCCCAAGACTTCACTAGCAACTGACTGATATATGTTCTTAATATCACACTACTTCTCATTAGTTGTCTGCTCTTTGTCTCTTAGAGTCTCTAAAACTGCAAATCGATTCCTACATTCAATTGCAAATGTTTGTCTTTGCTCTTCTTCTAAAAGCTTAGTTGTATCAAACCTAGGTATTCTATCTACCTTCCTGTTTGTTGCTTTCAGTTTTAATTTCAGCATGGCAATGAGGCGCTGGTGATCACTACCAATATCTGCACCTTTATAGCTTCTTACATCTGTCAGATGCCTCCTTCTCTATTAATGGCAATATAACCTATTTGATTTTTGTAATTGCCACATGGTGAAGTCCATGTATACTTGTAGATGTTCTTGTCTTGAAAAAGAGTACTTCTAATAGTAAGGTTGTTTGCTGAACAGAATATTGTGAAATGTGCTCCAATTTCATTTGCAACTTCGCCAAGACCATCGACACCCATCATATTCTCTATCCCTTGATTATTACTTCCAACTTTAGCATTGAAGTCGCCAATCACAATTTTCATATCTCTCTCTGGGATCTCATCTATTACACTCTGCAGTTCTTCATAGTATTCACCTTTCCTTTCTTCAGGGGATTCATTTTATTATTATTATTATTATTATTACTAGCCAAGCTACAACCCTAGTTGGAAAAGCAAGATGCTATAAGCCCAAGGGCTGCAATAGGGAAAAATAGCCCAGTGAGGAAAGAAAAGAAATAAGGAAATAAATAAATGATGAGAACAAATTAACAATAAATCATTCTAAAAACAGTAACAACATCAAAACAGATATGTCATATATAAACTATTACCATCGTCAACACAGATATGTCATATATAAAATATAAAAAGACTCATGTCAGCCTGGTCAAAATAAAAACATTTGCTGCAACTTTGAACTTTTGAAGTTCTACTGATTCAACTACCTGATTAGGAAGATCCTTCTACAACTTGGTCACTGCTGGAATAAAACTTATAGATTACTGTGTAGTATTGAGCCTCCTGATGGAGAAGGCCTGGCTATTAGAATTAACTGCCTGCCTAGTATTACGAACAGGATAGAATTGTCCAGGGAGATCTGAATGTAAAGGATGGTCAGAGTTATGAAAAATCTTATGCAGCATGTATAATGAACTAATTGAACGATGGTGCCAAAGATTAATATCTAGATCAGGAATAAGAAATTTAATAGACCGTAAGGTCCTGTCCAACATATTAAGATGAGAATCAGCAACTGAAGACCAGACAGGAGAACAATACTCAAAACAAGGTAGAATGAAAGAATTAAAACACTTCTTCAGAATAGATTGATCACCGAAAATCTTGTAAGACTTTCTCAATACGCCAATATTTTGTGCAATTGAAGAAGACACAGACCTAATGTGTTTCTCAGAAGTAAATTTGCTGTCGAGAATCACACCTAAAATTTTAAAAGAGTCATTCAAATTTAAAGAAACCTTATCAATACTGAGATCCGGATGTTGAGGAACAACCGTCCTTGACCTACTTACAATCATACTTTGAGTTTTGTTAGGATTCAACTTCATACTCCATAATTTGCACCATGCACTAATTTTAGCTAAATCTCTATTAAGGGATTCACCAACCCCAGATTTACATTCAGGGGATGGAATTGATGCGAAGAGAGTAAGATCTTCTGCATAGCAACAAGCTTGTTTTCTAGGCCAAACCACATTTCATGTGTATATAGTATGAAAAGTAATGGGCCAAGAACACAACTCTGTGGAACATCGGATATCACATTTCTATACTCACTATGGTGCCCATCAACAACAACTCTTTGAAATCTATTACTTAAAAAATCAATAATAATGCTAAGAAACGACCCACCCACTCCGAACTGTTTGAGTTTGAAAACAAGGGCCTCATGATTAACACGGTCAAAGGCAGCACTAAAATCAAGGCCAATCATACGAACTTCCTGACCACAATCAAGGGATTTCTGTACAGCATTGGAGATTGTAAGAAGGGCATCACATGCTCCAAGGCCTTTACAAAAACCAAATTGTAAACTAAGGAATAGATGATTACCTTCAGCAAACCTATTAAGACGTTTTGCCAAAAGATGTTCAAAAATTTTAGATAATATGGAAGTTATGGAAATTGGGCTGTAATCAGTTGGACTTGAGCTACCACAAATACATTTACATAGAGGAGCAACATTACCAATTCTCCAACAAGTGCTAAAAGCTCCCCTTCTTGCTAACTAGCGCAAAATAACAGTTAACTTTGCAGCTAAGAAATCTGCAGTCTTTATAAAAAACAAAGGAAAAATAACATTTGGGTCTACACCTCCATAAGCATCAAAGTCTATCAACAGAGCTTTAATTTTACGAGATCGAAAAGCTAAACTAGTCAGTTTAGCCTCAGGAAAACAGGAATAAGGAAGTTCAGGTTTTTCATTACTCTGTTTACTGTCAAAAACACCAGCCATCCTTTGGACTGTGAGTGACTGAGCCATCTGGTATAAGTAAAGGAGGAATTGTTGCATCTACACCAAAGAGTGCAGATTTAAGGGTAGACCACCATTTATGTTCCTTAGTTGTACCAGAAAGGGTTTCTTTTATGGTTGAATTGTATTCCTTTTCAGTTGAGGCATAAACTCTCTGACCAAAAGCTCGAAGCTGAGTATAGTTGTTCCAGGTCAAATCTGATCTGTTACCCTTCCAAAGATGATAGGCCTCCTGCTTCTCCAAATAAGCACGTCTACAATTATCATTGAACCACGGTTTGTCCTTCACTCGGTACCTTAGCACACGAGAAGGGATACGCCTATCAATTATGTTGACTAGATTCTCATTCAAAGGGACAACAGGATCAACACTACTATATAATTGTGACCAATTCAAGCACAAAAGATCATGTAAAATCCCATTCCAGTCTGCTTGGGATTTCATATAAATTTTACAAGAGTATGATACATCAGGGACAGGCTGCTCAGTCTTCTTTAATAATGAAATCAAAGCATGATCAGATGTCCCGACTGGAGAACCAACCTTACTAAATTAGTTATAACGCCAGGGGAGTCAGTGTATACGAGGTCCAAGCAATCACCAGACCTGTAAGTAGCTTCATTTATGATTTGCTCACAGCCTGATTCAGAGGCAAAGTCTAAAGCTCTTAAGCCATGGCGATCGGTAGGAGAGATAGAACTTAACCGCTCCCTATGGTAAGCATTGAAATCACCAACAAAGACAATAGAAGCCTTTCTATCATCTTGTATCTTAGCCATAATGGTAAGAAGACAATCAAAGATAGAATCATCCATGTCTGGATTCCGGTAGATCGAACACAAATAAAAGTTGTTATGCCCGCCACAAACTTTTATTACCTGAATTTCATACATCCACATTGATAGCAGGACTTATGAGAAGCAAAGTACTCTGTCCTAATATACACTGCCATTCCCCTGACCCTAGGGATGGCTTCACGTTTTAACATTATTGGCTTCTTAAAACCAGTTATAAGGAGCTCAGATGAATGCCTCATATTAGAAACCAAAGTTTCCGAGCACAAAAGAATATCATACTGTCTGGACGCAACTGTAAGGTCTTGAATATTTGCATGAAGACCACGAATATTGCAATACAGAACACGACATTGACGAAATCTAGGACGTAGCCTACTGGTCTCTGATTTCGCTCAATGTCTCCAGACAGTATAAGAATTAATAGTAATAGAAAAGAGACATCATACTTATAAACTAGATTAACAAGAATTATAACAATAACAATATGTACAGAATTATAAAAAAAGTGATTGATGAAACCCATAGACTATAGTAAAAGGTCGGAAAAACTGGTCAACATGGAGGAGCCGATACACCATGCAAGGCTAATACCCTCCAGGATAGCCACTCCAACTGAAGGGATGACAGTAAGGATAGTTTTGAGAAGAAAAAGAATCAGATAAGGAAAAGACAACCTCTTAATAAACCACCAGGTATCCATGGCCCTTCTATTAAGCCTGCCCAACACTCCATTAAAAAAAAAAAACATAAGATATAATAGTGTGCCCAAGTGTACCCTCAAGCAAGAGAACTCCAACCCAAGACAGTGGAAGACCATGGTACAGAGGCTATGACACCACCCAAGACTAGAGAACAAAGGTTTAATTTTGGAGTGTCCTTCTGCAAGGAGAGCTGCTTACCATTGCTAAAGAGTCTCTTCTACCCTTACCAAGAGGAAAGTGCACTGAACAATTGCAGTACAGTAATTAACCCCTTGGGTGAAGAAGTATTTAGTAATCTCATTGTTGTCGGGAGTATGAGGAAAGACGAGAATCTGTAAAGAATAGGCTAGACTATTCCGTGTATGTGTAGGCAAGAAAAAAAAAAGATAAGCCGTAACCAGAGAGAGGGATCCAATGCATTACTGTCTGGCCAGTCAAAGGATCCAATAACTCTCTAGTGATAGTATATCAACGGGCGGCTGGTGCCCTAGCCAACCTACTACCAACATAACAAACTACAATACTTATATTGCACTGCTTTGATTTGAACTTTGCTCGTAACAATCTGCTATTTACAGCTCTCCACTCGGTTAATGCCTTTTCTGCTCTTGGTGTCATCATCATTCCCACCCCTTCTCTTCCAACTCCATCTGATCTTCCTGAGTAGATATATATGTATATATTTCCTTGTTCTAAAGATTCCTTACCAATCAAAATATTCCTTACCAATCATCTAAAGACTCCTTACCAATCCTCTAAAGATTCCTTACCAATCATCTGAAGATTCCTTTCCAATCTTCTAAAGATTCCTTACCAATCATTCTATAGATTCCTTACCAATTCAAAGCTTCCTTACCAATCAATTTTATATCATAGAATATCATTATTTTTTGTATTGTGTAAGCTAAGTGTTTGTAGCCTTCTGCGTTTCCAATAAGGCTGTAGTTTGGCTTTAATTAGTAATAATAAAAAAAAAAAAAAACATTAAGTCAGCTTCATACATTGAAATATTGTATAGCAATTCCACAATTTTAGTTATCCGCAATTATTTGGGATATTTTTCAATAGACCATGGGCCAAGAACTGAAAAGCCACCCCATCCCCTTTGGTACAATTTCTAGTGATGTAACTTTTTCTGTTAGCTCGACCCCTTAGCTATCAGAATTAGCTTGTTAGCCACATAATTGATGGTAGCTATAACTGCTATGGTCGTTATCATTATAACGGGTCTAAAATTTTCATAAAATATCACAGAGGGATCTACATATGTAATTAAACAAAACTAAAACTGCATAATTTTCTCATTGTATTTACTTTTAGCTGCATTTTTAATAGTCAAATTTGGAGTCATTTGAGGTATAGATCCTATAAAAAAAATGGCTGTTGCCAAGGATATTTAATGTTAAAATTGCTATTCATTTGGTATAATTTGTAAAAAAAAAAAAAAAAAAAAAAAAAAAAAGAATCAATGCAATATGTAAATGATATGAACAATCTTAAATGGGGTTGTTTTGTGACCTAGAATACTTAACCTGAGAAGTTAAGAAATCTGACAGGCCAATAAGCCGACCTGGGCGGCCCCGTCCCACACATAGGACGTATAAAAACATAAAATACTGCGAGATCAACCAAACTTTACTTTAACGTTATTGTTGTTACTAAAGTTTGCATTTTTTTTTTTTTTTTTTTTTTTTTTTTGCATATAGGAACGATGGGAGCAGGCATCATTTTGTCGGAAAAATGGCAGATGAAGCACCCGTGAAGTTGGTAGTGACGAAAAAGAAGCTGATACCAAAAGATATGTTTCCATGACGTGCATCATACATTGCTGTAGCACAAAAATAATTACAAAGGTTTCATCTATTACAGATACAAGTTTAAAAAGAAATAAAAAATGTTTGTAATACTCGTAAGAAGAACGAATCTGATTTTGAAACTTTTACAGTATGACCAATCATAAAAAAATTTCCTGAGGAATACCTGAACAATGTACATGAACATCACAAATTATGTTATCAGAACTTCACAAATGTCTCCAAACTAAAACAAGAGGCAACCACTGACACTGATGGTTTATCACACCATCATTTGAAAAGGAGACATTTGTCAAGCTATTCAGGTGTAGGCTATTGTTACTGAGTGGTAAGGGCCTGTTTTACAATAAGCTAAAAAAAAAAAGAAAAGGAAAAGAAGTAACCCTTACTAAATGCAAAACTACATCACCTAGTAATCTGATAAAGGAGAAAACCCTAACCATTCCTGATTATGAACACCAAGCAACAGTGAATGGCGTTGATCTTGTACCAAGAGAGGCGTGGTATCATTGCTCTTGTTAAAGGCTGTTCACTCACGGGGATGAGTGGAATTCAACACAAACTCGTGGAGATGAAGAGGCCAAGGACAGTAATGTTTCCCATGCAGCAGCATTTGAGTATATATCTGATTGCATCAAAGAGCGTATCATCAGTAATTCAAATGCGGAGTGACTTGGCTTGCTGAAGGAGAAATGTTGGCTTTTTATGCAGCAAAATTATCCAGAACATCCCAAAGCCAATTACAAAACTGAGAAACTCAAGAACAAATTACAAAAGAGATTCGGTGACAACATCATGTTCTGGCAACAAAACTACCACACTGAGCTCATCTATTCATCACATTTTCAATCAATTCAAGCAGTGGAAATTGCATTTTAGACTGTTGCATCAGAAAGCAGGCGTTTGGAAGAATCTGCCATGTAGCCTACATAGAGTATTATCTATTGGCTGTGACATAATGTATGCTGTTACAAAAGACAAATGGATGGCACCTAAGCACATACTTCTTGGAATGTCAGTCTGGCACTTGACAGGAAAAGTAGCCATAGTGGGACAACTGAACAGGCTTGCCCATTGTGTGTCATATCTAAGACTACTAGAAATCGTCATACCAATCCAAATAGACATCAAAGACCATGATAGTCCTATTCCACCAAACATCAAGATGAATGGCAACGAGGTGCTACATTTCTGTTGGAACATCTTTGATCTCAATAAAGAAACTGAATCTGGTGCTGAACAGCACACTTAACACAAGGGCTTATGATATAAGAAACAATCAACGATTGGTCAAGTGATAAATTTGAACATGGACTTGCCACTGGAAAAACAAAGAAGAGATCAGTGACAAAATATGATCTAGTTATGGAACCATGTTATGCCAAGAAACAAGCTAACTATGTCTCTGTAGTACAACGTTCGAACCTTACCAAACAGAAAGTTATCTGTCTGATATCAAAGTATGTGACATGATGTGGGTGATGTTCAGAGCTCTACCAAAGGTACTTGAACAAACAGTACTAGGTTGGGGAGGTTGGATCTCTCTTACTGGAGAGAGAAGGGAAGACAGAAAAGCAACAGTGAAATGCATGCCTCCAATAAATGTTCTTATTGCTGGCAATGTGACCGTGATGCACATGCTAAAGATTTCACAAGAATCATATGCTGCTATTGGACCGGCCTACACGATTATATCACTGGATCTTGTTGCTGCCAAGAAGGCCTATGAAATCTTGTGGACATATCCAGATTAATTTTATAATGTCCTTATTTGACTAGGAGCATTCTATTGGCACGTGCATTCATAGGTTCCATAAGAAAGTACATGAAAGGAAGCAGATCTGAGGGAGTTGTAATTCAATCTGCAGTTTGTACAAGTGGGTCAATCAAAATGATCATGAATGGGAAACACTACAATTAGGCAAGGTGTGTCATCAGTATCAGTTGAAGCTCTGGAGTGGATGCTGCTGGCTTCCTTTCAGGGTGAAGAATGTTTGGTCATTGGCGAAGAGGAAATGGAACTGATGTGCAACCTGTCAAAGACGCCAAGCATAAAGAATATGTATATCATAAAAAAAAAAAAAACATATGGAAAGACCGGATGTAGAAATATGAGGAATACAGGGTGAAGATGCATACTGGAGAAAAGGGAAACAACTGTATTACTTTTGAAGTACTCAGAAAACATAGACATCCCTCTCCTCATGGACACTGGGGTCAGAGATAAAAGGCACCTAATCATTGTTACATTGGCTATCCAAGGTATTGGCCCAGAACTGTGCCATGCACTGATGTCACTCCATGGCTTTGCAGGCTGTGATACTACCAGTTGTTGAAAAACAATCCTGAGTACATTCCGGCCTCCACAAATCTAGGCATGCTTCTGCACCTACTGAAAGAGAATTTGAAGCTATGGAAACATTCACTTGTCTCTTGTATGGAGCAAGGTCTGGAATCAAAGACCTCATCAAATCGAGGTATACGATCCTCATGACACGTTACACGCCACAGACCCACCTGTTATCCAGTGACACTGGAATAGATCTTAACTTGTTTCCTCCTTGCAGATGCTTGTGGTATGAGTGAAATACCAAGTACTTATCTGGAACCAAGCGCATGTTCCTTATCCATAACTACAGAAGCCTTTCCAAGGTCATGGCTCGGATTTACACAGTGACAAACTGCAATACAAATGGGCCAGGAAGAAATACTACCCAAAGAACTGATGGACCTAGAATTAGATCAGGAAGAAGGTGAAAAGTACATAGAAGACAATGATCTGGATACCGAGGTGTACAACATTCAGGATGATGTAATTGATGATGAAGATTTAGAGGACGAGGAAGATTTGATGTAGTTTGCACTTACTTTGCCATTAATTTGATTGTATATATGTAAAATATACAAGTATATCATATTTTTCCATAAATATGTGTTTTCTTCTATTGTTGCTATAAAAATAGTCATGTTATGGCATATATGGAGAGTTTAATTAACCATATTTTGACAGCAACCAAAAAGGCAGCTCAAAATGCATAAAGTGAGAAAATTACATTGTGTTTATGTTTTGTTAAACTGCACATGAGACCTCTCTATAATATTAAATGAAATTTTGAAATTTCTTGCCCGTTACCATGATAACGGCTATAGAGGCTATACCACCACTAACTTTGTGGCAAACAAGCTCATTCTGATAGCTAAGGGGTCTAGCTAACAGAAAAAATATCCCTAGAAATTGTGGCTAAGCGGGGAGGGAGTCCACAGTAGCCAAATATGTATTTATAAGCGAAAAGGCTACACTTTAGTCGGGAACATGCAAAAAGTCCTATCGTTTATTTAAATCTTATAAAATTGTGTTAGGCCTACATTTGTACTGCTTTGATAATAAATATTCTGAAATTAATTTGCATACAATTAAAATGTATTGTTGTTATACGATAGAGAACTATTTGGAAGCTGTAGGCCTATTCATCTTGGTGATTGTAATGGAACTCATCACGTATCATCTTTTCTTATAATAGGGAAGTACAAACCAATAGAAGTCTATATGAGTGTGATATCTGTCTCTCAACTTATACTCTTGCAAAAGTTTATAGTAAACATTTCTTTACAGCTGCCGGCAACTACATAACTTTTTCCTTAGAATTCTTCTGTTACTTGATCATTTCAAAACACATATTACGTTATATTACCAGTAGGTAAGGATAGATAGTTATGATTCTGTAATTATCATCTTATAGATTGCCTACAATAGTGTAGCTTATATTCATCGCTATTCCTCGCTCATGGAGAAGCAGGAGAAAACACAAACAACATGTAAGAAAAATTTCAATGTGTAACCTCTTAGCTTAATCATGACAAAGATCTATAGACTGAGATAGGCTGTAATGATACTTCATTGTAGTTGCAAAGTGCTATTTATGCATGCGTTAGTTGATTTCCTTTTCATTTATTAATTTATGATGGTGTAACCCATCTATATTTAATATTTTGCTTACACGAGACTTGCAGCGTTCGCACAGGTCATATATTTCCGAAGTAAATCAGAACTGTTTCAAACGTACGTACAGCAAACAGATGTACGTCATACACAGTTTAAGATTTACAGAGGACATAGTTGTGTTTAGTGAATCATGGGAAGAATTGCAATAGGTGATAGAAGGTTTGAATAGAGAAAGCAGAAATGTAGGGCTGAAAATGAATAAGTAAAACTAAGAAAATATTGAGTAAAAATTCAGAGACAACAAAATTAGGTTATGGACGCACTACTAGAGATTGTTAATGAATGCATGTCTTAGGACAGATAGTAAATATTTTCCCAGGACATGAGACCGAAATTAAAAGAAGGATATGCGCCGGATGGAGAGCATTTGGTAAACAATATGAGATTGTGAAAGTAAAATGCCACTTTCTTTAAAAAGAAAAGTATTTAAGGAGATGGTCCTACCAGTATTAACTTATGCATAAAAAAACTTGGAGCCTTACTAAAGTCTTAGAACATAAGTTAGTTACAACTCAAAGAGCCATGGAAAGAATAATGATGGGAATAACACTAAGAGACAGAAAAAGAAATGGATATGGGCTGGACATATAGTGAGAATAACATGTAATAGATGGACATTCAGAATAACAGAATGGATCATTAGATATTGCGAAAAAAAAAAAAAAAATGATGGATTGAAGCTAAGAAAATTTGCGGGTGTAGACGCACTAAAAGACCATAAGCAGATGGGGATGGAAGGACGTCTGAGGCCTTAGTCCTGCAATGGACTAGTTACGGTTGATGATGATATATATATATATATATATATATATATATATATATATATATATATGTATATATATATATATATATATATATATATATATGTATGTATATATATACACACATATATATATATATATATATATATATATATATATATATATATATATATATATATATATATATATATATATATATATATATATATATATATATATATATATATATATATATATATACATATGCATATATAACGGATTTTGAGCGAAGCGAAAAATCTATTTTTGGGTGAGATGGCCATGTCGTCCTGATGGATGGAAGTTCCTATAGGGTAGCTTCCTAGGGTATATTACAACTACGGCGATATTCCCAGAGAATTTACCTTAAGGTACCAGAATTCTAACTCCTGGAGCGAATATCCCTCCTGAAAGGGATATCGCGACATATCAGAGGACGTATTCTTGACACGCCACATGGCAATCTGCATCCCGAACAGAGATTCGTCTTGCAGGGGGCAATTGGCAAGAAAGGAATTCGGGAAAGAAAAAGGGGGAGCCGCTCCCAAGGCTCCCTATCTCCCGATTCGTAAGCGTGCCTGGCGCCAATCCTGGCGCCATCTGTATTCCTTGTAGCGTACACGAGGTGCTACAGATACTGTATGTAGGGAGGGGTCCTACAGCCCTTTCTTAGAAAGGCAAGGGCGGGTCCATCAGGACGACATGGCCATCTCACCCAAAAATAGATTTTTCGCTTCGCTCAAAATCCGTTTTTTGGGCTCAGGCCATGTCGTCCTGATGGAAGTATACCAGAGCATTACTGTATCTGTGGATTCTCAGAACGTGCCGTACTCCCCGGAGGTAATTTTTCCCGGTCGACTAGACCTAGAGACCTAAGATGTTACCGTTATACATCTTTTCAACTAACTATAAACCATGTTAGAGCTTCCTGCCCCCTACAGGGAAGAGTCCTACTAGACTCTGGAAAAGTCTCGAAGAGTACATACCTATGTATGAATACCAGGCAAGCTAATATAGTGGTCTCGCCCTATATTAAGTAAAGCATAGTTTGTAAAGAACCACTGCGTCAATATGAAATATCGACCAGTTCTCCGCACAATACTTGTATTGGACAAAGGTTTATATCCGCATAGGAGGAAACTAGTAAAACCGCCATCGTCCCCTTATGGGACGGGGTCCTCCCGTTAAGGGAAAGCATAAACCAATGCAACATAGCTTGCATAAAGGAACAATTCTAATAGAATTATCCCAGATAAGGTACATAGAATGAATGCTCAATTATACCAATAAATTGACACAGGTGAAGGAGACGCAAGGTTCTCAAGAACAAGTTCATTGACAGACAATAAACAGACAGGTTAACCACAATTATATATATATATATATATATATATATATATATATATATATATATATATATATATATATATATATATATATATATATATATATATATATATAAGAAGAGGATAACCCAAAACTTTAAGCATAAGAATGATAGTAAACAGAACTTGTTTATCTGAAAGAAAAAACATTAAATGCCACTTTTAAGATACCGAGGTATCAAAGTCATAAAAGTCTGTATTACAAATCAATGACATTAGCGTTAGAAACGCTCGGCACACATGTCTGCACTTATGCTAGGTTCACCTTTGGAAATGGAACAGTCTACATGGGCAACACAGTGCCCTCACTTAGTTTGTAGTACGGTATGTAACTACACACTCACCCTGGAATTAATCGTCCCAATTAAAACCACTGTTCCTCGCAGAGTTAAACAGTAGGGTTAACAACGCGACCCACTGCTACCACAGATCTCTTTAGTTCCTCTACTTGCTTCGCATAGTGGCGAAAGAACACTCTGGAAGACTTCCAGCCAGTGTATGAACAGAGATGTTCAAAATCCATACAATTAAAGAAATTTAAGGATGAGGCAACTTTCCTCGGATCGTGACCTGCGGGTGTACTGTCAGGATCCGCTCTGCGAATAAAATATGTGATTTTCGCTCTGAGTTGATTCAGAGATAAATTTGAGCCTGATATTTCTCCCCTGAATAGTTGACCACCCTTGAAGTCTGAAGTTCTATGAAGATAGACCTTAGGTATTCTACTGGACATAGAGATGCATCTTCTTTCAGAGGGCAGATTCTCCAGGGACCCCACCTGTTGGTGGGTAACTCATTCTTGGCGAGAAACGTAGGATCCGGAAACAGGTTCAGTTCTCCCCCATCCAGGAACTGAACACGACCTGCCTCTCTCGAGAGGGCTACAATCTCACTAACCCTGGCCCCGGACGCGAGTGCAAATAGGAAAATAACTTTTTGTGTCAAATCCTTTAACGCACACTCTTCATTGCTCAACAGAGAAGTGAAATGAAGAACTTTGTCTAAAGACCATGAAATGGGCTTTGGAGGTGCTGAAGGTCTGAGCCTAGCGCAGGCTTTCGGGACTTTATTAAAGATCTCGTTACCTAGGTCGACCTGGAAGGCATATAGAATGGGTCTTGTCAAAGCAGACTTACACGCTGAAATCGTGTTATCTGCCAATCCTTGACCATGGAGGTGGATGAAGAAAGATAAGCAGAAGTCTGTCGAGATCTCCTGCGGATTCTTCGCCTTGACAAAGGCCACCCATTTTCTCCAAGATGACTCATATTGCCTTCTAGTAGATTTGCACTTATATTCCTCAAGGAAGTCTATGCTGGCTTTCGAAATCCCGAAACGCTTTCTCACCGCTAGGGAGAGAAAATCATGAGCTGCAGGGTCCGGGTTTTCTGTAATGAAGCGCAGACAGTTGACTTCTGGACTCGCTGGGTCAGAACTGGATCTCAGTTTGTTGAGGACCCTCAACAGAAGGTTGTGAGGAGGGAACAGATAAATCTTGGACCATCTGTTCCAGTCGAGGGACATCGCGTCCACTGCTTCCGCTAAGGGGTCCTCGTACGGGGACACGTACAGGGGCAACTTCTTGTTGTCTTTCGTCGCAAAGAGGTCTATCTGCAGTTCTGGGACTTGATTAAGAATGAAGGAGAATGATCCTGCGTCTAAGGACCATTCCGACTCTATCGGTGTGAACCTGGATAGAGCGTCCGCCGTCACATTGCGGACTCCTAGAAGGTGAACTGCCGACAGGTACCACTTCTTCTTTTCCGCCAATCGGAAGATGGCCAACATCACCTGGTTGAGAGGTGGTGACCTCGATCCTTGTCGATTCAAACATCTCACAACTACCTCGCTGTCCATCACCAACCTTATGTGGATCGAGTGACGCGGGGAGACTTTCTTTAAGGTAAGGAGCACTGCCATAGCTTCTAGAAAGTTTATGTGAAAGGTCTTGAATAGCATGGACCAAGTCCCCTGGACTTTTTTCCGATGAGAGTGACCTCCCCATCCCTCCTTCGAGGCGTCTGAGTGAATCGTCACCGACGGGGGAGGTGGCTGAAGAAGAACCGACTTCTATAGATGTCTAGCTTGGGACCAAGGCCTGAGAAGAGTACTTAGCCGAAGCGGAACTGGTCTTCTCAGATCTCTTCGCGCGTTTGATGCATAACTTCTCCAAACTCCGGTTGCATCCTTTAGCTGTGCTCTTAGCACTGGGTCTGTCACCGAAGCAAACTGGAGAGAGCCCAGTACCCTCTCCTGCTCGCGTCTTGATATCCTTTCGGAATCTAGAAGTCTCTTGACAGAACCCGCTATCTCCTTCCTTTTCTTCGCCGGGATGGAGAAACGGTGTGACAAAAGGTCCCAGTGGATTCCCAGCCACTGGAACTTTTGAGATGGAGAAAGTCGAGACTTTTTTCTGTTGATCTTGAAGCCTAGGTACTCTAGGAACTGGATCACTTGACTGGAAGCTTGCAAGCATTCTGTCTCGGATGCTGCCCACACCAACCAGTCGTCCAGGTAGGCTACTACCTGAATTCCCTTTAGGCGTAATTGTTTGAGAGCTACGCTCGCAAGCTTCGTAAAAATCCTTGGGGCTATGTTTAGCCCGAATGGCATGGCTCCGAAGGCGTATAGTCTTCGTTGTAGCCTGAACCCTAGGTAGGGGGAGAGTCGACGGCTGATTGGAATGTGCCAATAGGCGTCTGACAAGTCTATAGAGACGGAATATGCCCTCTTGGGCAGTAAGGTCCTTATGTGTTGCAGTGTTAGCATTTTGAATTTGCAATTCACTATGAACTTGTTGAGTGGCGACAAGCCCAGAATGACTCTGAGCTTTTCCGAGTCTTTCTTGGGAACACAAAACAGCCTCCCTTGGAAATTGATGGGCTTCACCCTTCGGATCACCTTTTTTCTCCAACAGTTCTTGAACGTACTCCTCCAGAACGGGGGTGGAGTGTTGGAAAAACCGAAGGCACGGGGGTGGAGTGCTGTACCAGCTCCAGCCCAGTCCATTCTTGAGTAGGCTGTGAGCCCAGGGATCGAAGGTCCACCGATCCCGAAATTTCAGAAGTCTCCCTCCTACCGGTATCATCTCACTTGGACTGCCGTCCTGAGGTCTTGCCTCCCTGACCACGACCATCCCTGAATCCCCTTCCCCTTGACGGGCGCCTAGACGAGTCTCTGGCTGCTCCTCTAGGCTTTGCTTGAAAGGAAGTAGACTGCCCTTCGAACGCTGGGGTGAATGCTGTGGACTGTGTCGACACGGCCTGGGGTACCCACTGAAAAGTGGTCGGGGTTTGTGCCACGATCTGGGGCACTGGAGGCAATGGCAATTGCAGTTGCTGTTGCTGTCTAACAGGCTTGGCTGGCCGAGACGGTAGCCTAGTCCTCATAGTCTTCCTCTTTGGTTGAGGACCTTCATCCGGGGAAGACTTTCTTTTGACAGCCAGGCCCCACTTCTGGAGAAGGTTTCTATTCT
Source organism: Palaemon carinicauda (assembly GCF_036898095.1). Lineage (NCBI taxonomy): Eukaryota > Metazoa > Arthropoda > Malacostraca > Decapoda > Palaemonidae > Palaemon > Palaemon carinicauda. The sequence continues at coordinate 63,138,722 of NC_090732.1, forward strand.
CCAAGGCGGCCTTATCAACAACTTCTTCGACCAAGTCGGTAGGGAAAAGGTCTTTTCCCCAAATGTTGGAGGAGATTAGTTTCCTTGGCTCGTGCCTCACCGTAGCCGAGGTGAACACGAACTCCCTACAAGCTCTCCTTGCCTTGACGAAGCCATAAAGGTCCTTCGTCACTGTGGCCAAATGAGTCTTGGCCACCACCATGAACATTTCATGGACCTTGGGGTCACTTGCCATCGTCTCGAGAGTAGTCTGAAGAGACATTGAGGCAGCCAGTCTTTCTTTTGTCTCGAAATCTCTTCACAAAAGAAAGTCAGACAGCTTAGGGAGGTCCTCGCCGAACTGACGTCCGGCAATATCAGCCTCCAACTTTCCAACTGAGAACGTAAGATGGACGTCCTTCCAGTCTTTGTGGTCCATAGGCAGGGCCAGCGACAAGGGTTTACACTCCTCCAGGGAGGGGCAAGGCTTGCCGGCCTCGACTGCTTTTAGTACAGCCGCAAACCCTTTCTGTAAAAAGGGGAAGGCTCTAGCAGGCGAGGACACAAAGGAAGGGAGCTTCTTGCTCCATGCAGCTACCTTTGAGTTAGAGAAGCCCCTCTCTTTCATCGAGGATGAAAGTAGAGCTTGAGCCTTAGCATGGTCCATCACTATGACCTCCTTCGGCTCTGTCTCCTCCTTTGAAGCTGGTTCCTTCCTCAGCCGGACATAACAGTCCGGATATGATGCCTTGCTGGGCCAGAATTCCACCTCCTCCAGGGGAACTGAGCCCAGCTTATCCGAGATGACGATCTTTCTAGTCGTCATCGGCATGTGCTCAGCATACCTCCATGGGTTAGCATCTGAACACAAGGGAAGGTCTTTCACATTGAGCTTTTTCTGGGGCCCATGTGATTCTGCAAGGCACTGCATCCGCAGTTTCATTGCAGCCGCCTTCTCCTGATTCTCCTTCTGCATTTGTTGGATCATTCCAACAATAGAAGAGAGGGCCTGTCCCAGCTCTACTGGGAGACCGGCCGATGTTGAGGGAATAGGCTCCGGAATCTGAACCGGAGTAGCCAACACCTCGTCGACCTCTTCCTCTACAACGTCTGGGGCTTGAACTTCGTCCTGGGCTTCTGCCAGGAGGTCTTCCTCCAGACGCTCGTCCACGTCAGACATCCTGTCATCTAACTGGATGTCTTACATCGCGACCGCGACTTCAGCATCCACCTGGATCTGAACTTGGGGGATCTCCTCTTGAGGCTGGGGAATCACTGCATCAGCTGATGCCTTAGGGAAAAGATACGCCCTCATCTTCTCACTTGGAAGATAAGGGCCAGAGGTGTTCTTTTGGAAGCCCCTTACCCAGGTACGAAGCTTCTCCCTAGCTATATCCCTTGATTCCGCCGTCCTAGGGGAATCAAAGGCCTCAGAAATCAGGTTAGTGCACACAGTACATACCTGAGGGTCCCAATACCGGAGATCATCCTTGGAGACAGCGCATGCTGCGTGTCTCCTACAAAACTCATGTCCGCAGAGGTTCTTGCTGCGGACGTTGCAGAAAACACTTCCGCACTTCGGAGGGTCCTTCTGTAAAGAGAAGAAATTTCCATGAGTATCAAGTGAACTATGTATCACTGGATATGCATAGTATAGCATAACAATTCAGAAAGGAAAGACACACACTTGTGTTTCCCTCACAACCCAATGCTGCAGCCTTCCAGATAATAAAATCAAATGGTTAATCTCTTCTAGAGTAACCAATGCAAAGTTTCCAGAGGAAACAGGTGGAGCTCACACCTAAGCAATGATTTTAAAATCCTGGATAATAGACAGGAAAGAACTCACTTTCCTATCTGTAGGGCAACAGCAAAGGACTGTGCAAGAAAACACAAAAGTGTTAGAACACACAGTGCTGTACCAAAACCCATACTATAGTTTTCTTCTTGCTGTATATGTTATACTGAAGAATACTAGTACAGTATAGGAGGATACGTGCCGGCCGGCACACACCATAACTAGCTTTAAAGTATACTACTTAACAGCTATAAGGCGGCAGAACTCTGGTTCAAATGCATGTGCCGGCCGGCAACAGCCAATGTCGGCCGGCAATGGCTGCCGGCCGGCAACTACACAAGGTAGTATCCAGCTGCCGGCCACACTCTTGGTGACCGGCAGACAAGGGCTGACATTAGCCGGCCGGCAAAGGTACAGGACCGATGCCAGCCGGCAGCAAAAGAACCAGAGCACTACGACTGCCCGGCTGCCGGCCTCATAGGCCGGCAGCCGGGTCGGGTACAGCACTAGAAGAAAATAGAATGGATGCCGGGATAAGAGTGTACACTACCTCCAAGCCCGGCAATCCGAAAGAGTGCATATAAGGAAGGGGAGAATCTAATTCAGGCTTCCTGACCAATGCCGTCTGACTCTACAGGCAGGCATGGATGAGGGACCAAGGGAGGTCCGGGCAGCACTCAAAATATAAGACCCTTGCCGGCCGGCAGCTCTGCCGGCCGGCAAGGGGCTGAGTCAATTCCACATCCTAACCTATTCTAGGTCCAGATGTAGAACGACGTACAGTACTGTAATGGCTAGGCCATTACGGAGATAGAGGGGGAAGGGACAAAAGAGGGTCCTATCAACCTTGCTTTAGTGACGGATCACCCGCAGCCAAGAAACTCATCTTAGCCTAAGGGAGATCCAAGGGGGGAGGCCAGCAATACTTGCCAGCTCCCAGAGCACCAAAGCAAGGAAGGTGTTGCTACTCCCAGGGAAAGAAACTTATCCTCCCCCGAGAACAGCAACAAGGACTAGTCTGGTAGATCACAGAAGAAGGAATCATATCCACAGAAACCTTCGGTAATGACCTAAGGAGGCTAAGCCACCTTTGTCTGTGTCAGGCCAGCGAGGGAGCTCTACCCCAAGCCAGACAAACACAGACTCAGACTAAAAAACTCTGTTGTTCTGTCCCTCTTTGAACCAGACTTACTGGAATAGGAAGGTACAGTAACACCCCAGTATAGTTTTATCGAAAATTAATTCAGAAAAAACCACTTAGGGATAAGCCCAAGGCTTAAACAGAGGGAAAGGGATTGCATACCTTCTCCGAAGAAAAGAAAGCAACCGGGGAGAAAGTATACTAAGGCTCCATAAGCAACTTAGCCTAGGCACCAAGAGAATCGATTACCTAAATCACCGAAACTCACTCGTATACTATCTTGGAAATATTCCACACAATCTTAAATGTATAAAACATAGCCTAAAGCTTCAATAAAATTTTAATACACTCGGAAAACCCAAATTCATGCATGAAGTACTAGGACCAAACGACTAGGCTACATGGCCTAGCGTAGGCCAGAATGGCGAATACTTCGCCAAAATAATACTAAGCACGAAAGGAAATCCTGTGTAATGCTAAATAGCTAAAATTTATTAAAGCAAAACAACCGGGAATGTCGCTCTGACTAACTAAACTTATACCTAGCGAGCCACAGCGTCCATGACGCCTCCGGTAGGCTACGGCTCTTGTAACAAAGATTAATCCTATTAATCACTCAAAAATTTACCAAGAGCCTACATTTATACATAAAAGACATGGTACTCAACTTATCAGAGGCCGACGAAGACGGAGAAGCCATGAAAAGCAGAATAAATCCAAGATTTGCGAGAAACACAGGAAAAAACACGAGTTGTTAAGCTACGCAAAAAGGAATACAGATGGCGCCAGGATTGGCGCCAGGCACGCTTACGAATCGGGAGATAGGGAGCCTTGGGAGCGGCTCCCCCTTTTTCTTTCCCGAATTCGTTTCTTGCCAATTGCCCCCTGCGAGACGAATCTCTGTTCGGGATGTAGATTGCCATGTGGCGTGTCAAGAATACGTCCTCTGATATGTCGCGATATCCCTTTCAGGAGGGATATTCGCTCCAGGAGTTAGAATTCTGGTACCTTAAGGTAAATTCTCTGGGAATATCGCCATAGTTGTAATATACCCTAGGAAGCTACCCTATAGGAACTTCCATCCATCAGGACGACATGGCTTGAGCCCAATATATATATATATATATATATATATATTCTTACAAAGCTAGTCTAGTGAAGAGTAAACACAGTAGTATAATAATGATTTCATTTATATTCTATTTGTGCATTGAAGAGAAGATCTTAAGGTGAGATGAGAGTGTTATGTGATCATACACAACAGGAACAAGGGCTTATGTAATATTCTTTTATATTCTATGAGGTATTGCGTCATGTTTATGAGAGAATATGCAGTGTATCAGTGCTTTGGAAAATTCTGTACCATATGTTTTAGAAGTTTCGCAAAGGGCCTAGTGATAAGATGTTATCTTTTTTTTTATTTCGGGGACAAAGGGTGGGGGGGAGCTAGCTGACTGAGAGAGCCGTCTGGCGTGGCGTGAGTATATGTTCGGGAGAGCGATACTTGGTAACTCTGACGCCTTTTGCCCGGCCCCCCACGCTTCCCAGTTCGTTGGGAAGTTTCTGGAACCAGCTAGGTTTTATATATAAGGCGACCCCCAATGTTAGAGAGTCAGATAGAGATTTCCAGACTTAAGTTTGGCATCTCCCCTCTCCCTCGCTCAAGCACGCAGCTCAGAGTATTTTGTTAAAAGTGTTCAATACCTATAGTGCGTCCTCTCCTAAGTGAATCTGTGTTCCAAAGCAAATCGTGTGTTGAAAAGGTACGTTAGACGAAACAGTGTTTTTGAATTCATTGTACTAGGGTGAGTGTTGGCATTGTGTAAATATTTTGTAATTGGCCCTGTAAGAAGGTTAGGTATTTGTATTGGGATCTGGTTATCTATTTTTCATTAAGTGTTAAATTTGAATATTGTTTTCAGATTTAATTTATAGCGCAACAAGTCATATAATTTTCAGATCCGAACATTTTTGTCTTAATCTAAGTTCTGTTCAGTCTTAACTTTTCAAGTGATTTACTATGTTATTATGTAAATTCTTTTCAAGGTGTTGTAATTTATATAAAATATATTTATTTTTGTAAAGAGTGTATTATTCCAATCACCATTGTTTAGAATAGTTACGCTCGTATCCTGTTATGAACCGAAGTTAGAGCTATTTGAATAGTCCTAGTAATAATTACTCAGTTTAATTTTGAGTATACTTAAGAGATCTTAGGATATTTTGTGTTATTTAAATTGCTGTCTAGGAGTTAGTTAACTGTCTCAGAATTCGTGTATTAATATTTTAAAATGTAACAGTTTTAACGTTAATGCAAACTAGTGAGTTTGGAATTCGAGAGGTTGATTAACTTGCCAGTTGTTGTATATATTATATTATATGTTTGGTTCCCTGTCACAAGCCATGGTATAATATATTTTTTGGTGCCCAGACCAGGGATCCATAATTGTATAGTAATACACATACATGTATATATATATATATATATATACTTATATATATATATATATATATATTATATATATATATATATATATTATATATATATATATATATATATATATATATATATATACATATATATATATATATATATATAATTTAATTATAAAGTTACTGTTCTTGTTTTCAATACTTTAAAAACATCAATGTAGTTGATAACCCGGTTACTTTGTAATTGTTTTACTTAATTATTCCCTTTTCTTATTCAAAATAAAATATTTTCTTGCACATCAAAGAAACTTTTATTTTTTAGCTAACAAAACAAATAGAAAATCTTTAACAATTCTTGCTCACTTTGACCTAAAAAAAAAAACATTTTTTTGTAAGAAAAATACTATTCACTTTTAAGTGAAATAAGTTAATTTTTCTTTTTGGGTCTGAATTTAAAAGTTCAGATTTTAGGTATAAATGAAGAAAAATACTTTCCAGTGCAATGTCCAGACACTCAATTACTTGTAGCCTACACCCGCATGGATGTGTCCTGATCAAGTTCATTGTGTTAAAATAAAGGAAAGACGTTCCATTGTAATTTAGAGACCTGTATGGATGTTTTCAGATCAATTCAACTTACTTTATACGAATAGGAAAGACTTTTAAGTAGCCTACACACTAGAATTATCAACTTCTTCGTCATTCGAATGATATTATCATTATTCTGCTATGAGACGAGAAGTAGTCCAATTACATAAAAAAGAGCCCCAATAGAATCGAAAGTAGTCCAAAAACTCGCATGAAGTGTGTTTTGAATATTGATGGTTCACATAAGTTTAAAATAGCCCAATTTGGCAATCCTGGTGGTGGGGGTTAGTGTACCTTACATCAATCGTATGTTTGATTATGCATATGAACCGCATGCATGGCCACCATGTTTTAGACGCTGTGCATTTTTCTAATGGTGTTCTTATTGTCTCCTTCAAACAAATCATGACTGCCTTGCAAGAAGAAGGGGTCACCTAGCATCAAGAGTACTTGTGTTTTTTGTGTTTTGGACCATTTTAGAGAATTTGTTGTTCAAGATCAACAATTGCTAAACAGCATTATGGGCACTCTGTGGGCTTCAAAAAGTCAATGGGAACTTTTGTCCCCCACACACCACATGGCCTTTTTTTTGGACGTAGACCAGGTGCAGAATGGTGCACAGCCATTTGTGACCTAGGCTTAGAGGCGAAAAGGGTAATCCCCAAAGAGATCAGATGTTATCTAAGGTTTGTAGAAGGAGAGATAGACAGGTGCAAGACTAGGGACGATGTGTTTGCCTTTAGTAACACAGGAACAGCAATAAATTCAGAAGAAAAGAAGCGTGTCTACAGTAACTGTCACGTTTGTGGAATGCACTGTATTTAGTTTCTTAAATGTATAGATTTTATTTTGTAGGATGGTAATTATATATGGGGCTTTCATTTGCAAGACGGTTTATTAACGAAAACTAAACATTACGAGGGGTACAAAGTGAATGAAGGACAATATTGTCCCGTTATAAGCTCATACACATACTCCAACAAGCAATTGGATAAGGAGCGACATATAATCAGCAACATCTTACAGTTTTCTTCTTGGTTGTTGCTGATACTGGTAGAGGATTAAGTTGATTTCTGTTCAAGGAAGCTTTATGTGGGTTCAATGAGTTTCACAGCAATCTATTGAACCACTCTCTTCATCTGTCATGGAGAAATTTCTGAGACCTGAATAATTCAATGCCTATCCTGGTTCATCATCAGTATAACAGTAGTGGCTCCATTGCCATAAAATATTCAGTAACTTCATACCCAGTATCAATCCTAGTGATTCAGCTTTAACTGTGAATAAATTTGAGCTCCTCATCAGTTACATATCTCTGAGTATTCATCATATGAAGATACCATCAGAACTTTACAGAAACTCTTTGTTAAGAAGAAGACAATGTCTTTGCTATGCACTTGCTTACTACTTGTAAGCAGGCACCCGGGGAAACTCTGGACCACTAGCTAATATGCTGGCTATAAAATCACTGGGCAAGGAATGTAATTTTAGAGTAGTCACAACTGAAGAAGCTCGTAATGAGTATATACGTGATTCATTTATGAATGGTATCACATCTCACAAATGCCAGCACTTAGTGGAAAATACTACTTTCAATCTTCAAACAGCTTGCAATCAGGCTCACTCTCTTGAACTCTTTCAATGGCTCTTACTCTCAACCTATGACGCTGATAAAGAAAGCTGTGCATATTGAGCAGCGTCCAATCTCAAGAGTTAACAGAAAACTTTAATGCTGAAAGTTTAGTTAGTAATAGAAACTTCAGGATCTTGTTTTTTTCTTAGGTTTGAACAAACATCCACATACAGCATTTCACTAAGAATGGTTATTGCAAATGTAATGAGAAGGGATATTAAGCCAGGGCTGCTTGATCCCCACCAGTTTGTTCTAATAGATCATAGACTTTTTCAATCTCTACTCTTGCTTTGATTTAATTTTTGCAGTCTATTCAGGATGTTTAACAAAAGCTGTTATTTATATTATGATTAATAAGAAACCTGCTTGAGAGCTCATAGATACTGCAAGCTCAGAAAGTGTTGTTAGTTCTGAGATTACGTTCTGCAACAAATGGGAGATTTATCCAACACAAGACCTGGTGACTATGGCTAACACCTCACTTTTATAAAAGGTACTTGGTTATTTCCTCGGGAGATTGATTTAAATAATGTAGATTATTATCTAAAATCTGGATGTTTGTGCTCGGAGACTAGTGCTGTGACTGCATTCTTAGACATGATTTTATTAA
>NC_090732.1:63147403-63169903 GCF_036898095.1 Palaemon carinicauda
ATAAATCAGCATAGAGATTCAGTTAAAATAAACCTAAATGATTATGTTCTTAGGTTATCATAAGCCCAGGTCGCCATACACTTCTTTTAATTCTGCGCACGATGTTCAAAGAAAAGTTGAAACAGAAATTAAGCAATATTTGTAACTATATATTCCTGATAAATCCAGGCTAAATGAATCCAGGACTGTTCTTCCTCCTCTGAAGAACAACCGTAGATCTAATGAACTGTTGCCAAATCTACTTATCCTGTAAATTTCTTGTGTATCATCACGATTGGTTTCTTCAGATTTTTTCCTTTTGTTTATCTTGATAAAAATGAAATACAATACAGAATTCCCTCATATCAATAACCAGGATGCACTGTAAGAATGACACCTCCTTCCTAGTATGATTATTTCGTTTCATGTCGATAGCATCTCAGGTTCAAATAATTATCATGATTTGAAAACAATATTTAAAGGTAATAATAATAATAATAATAATAATAATAATAATAATAATAATAATAATAATAATAATAATAATAATAATAATAATGTTTCTTATTATTATCATCATTATCATAACTCATAAATATTTTTACATGAAACAATACAAAAAGTTCATGCATTCATGCTTGTGTTCAAAGAAAGGGAAAGGATAACCAAAAGAAGTCAAATGATAAATAGATTAAGAGTAAACTCGTAAAGATAAATTAATGAACAAAGAAGCTTGATACTGAGCATGGCCACCTATGATGTCTGATTATGGTTGGCATAGCTACTAGGGGTTTAATTGGTACACTTTGCAAAATGATTTCCTTGAGTAGTCGCCAATTTTGGCATCCAAGTGTACTTTACTGCCAACAACGGTACTATCATCTTCCTCATAACTGTTTGATGTCTTTCTTCAGACTTTTGGGATTCATCTCACCAATACCTCTATTTACCAACCAAGAGCAATGAACTAGCTGAGGGATTTTGTTGGTCTCTGCAGGTAGGCTGTGATCAATATATTTTGCAAATACCAACTCAAAGTACTTGCGATTCACAGACAATTCTACCTTTATACAAAATATGGACATGGGTAGATGACCTTTGCCCCTTATATAGATCTTTTGGCACAAGGTTAAAGGACCCTTGGCCTTTCGGTGAGAATGCCTTAAGAAAATACCCTAGCCGGACTAAAAGACTGAAAACCATTCCTGAGACCAAAGTTGGCAAGTGAACAAGCGTCCCAACATGAATAATATTTCACTTATTCTGGATCTTGGATTAATCCAGAACTGATCAGAATTTCAATCTCATACTTTCATGTTGAACTTCAGTTTTAAATATGAGACAGCCAAGAGCGCTATGTATCAGGGGAAAAACCACCTAAGCTGTTCTACAAATTACATTATAGGTGGGAGAAAGGACGTCAGAACTGTTCGCCAAAGATTCTGCAATTTCCACTATTTCGAAAGAGATCTGTTGCCAATGACATATTACTCGCCATCTTCTTCAATGCTAGTTAACTAAGAAGGATGAACTCCTATAATAACATTTAAAGATCCATATGGAGTTATTAGGTATCACAAGTGTTCAGATGCATCATGACAGATTGGTGAAACAGTCCCTCTAAATTTGTTCTACGGAGTGCAATGAACAGCTTAACTAAGAAATGAAACCTTGGCTCTTACTGGACTTGAGAAACCCCAACTTCTACATCAACATCTGCTGGTTATTAAAAAAGAACATAAGACACCGATTCTGCAGGGAATGAGATCCTTTAATGACTATCCCAAGAAGGGATCTAGCTCCAGGTTTCTGTTAGAATTCTCTCATTAAAAACTGCTATATCTTTATTGCCTTTTCAACAGTAAGAGGTTTGTCCCCTTTGTGTGTCATGCCCTCTAGACTTTCCAACACCCCAGTAGGCTTTAGCTGATTCAGGTAAGTTTTGGAGGAATTAGAAGGCACCAAATCCTAAATACTTGATTTAATTTTGTGACCTATATTCAACCAGTATCTCAATAAGGTGACATCCACATCTCAACCAGGTATTCATAAGGAATCTCAACTGGAATATCTTGCTCATCTTACGAGGAAATGTATCTACATATTTTTAAAGGAAAAGGTTGTAGGTAAAAGGGTGTTACTTTATGGAGCAACTACTAAGGAGCTTAGGTCATCCCTTGTCCCCATAAGATGTTACCCTTCTCTATTCTCAACTAATTTACCATTAATACTCCTCTGAATCAGCTATTGTAGGTTATCCCCTCTACTCAGAATTTTTCATTGTAAACGATTCTCCATCTACCTGCAGCTCATTTAAGAATCTAAGTAAAATTCTTGATTACAAGTTCACTTTTGTGAAATATATTCTGGGTCTCTCTCTCTCTCTCTCTCTGAGCGTAGATGTGTTTAAGAATAAGCTCGATAAATACCTAAGATGCATCCCAGACCATCCAAGACTGGAAGATGCAAAATACACCGGAAGATGCATTAGCAACTCTGGTGGATATACGAGGTGCCTCACACTGAGGGACCTGGGGGAACCCAAACATAAAATAAGGCAATAAGGTAAGGTAAGTCTCTCTCTCTCTCTCTCTCTCTCTCTCTCTCTCTCTCTCTCTCTCTCTCTCTCTGTCTTTCTTTCCTTAACACGAAAACATTTACATAAAGAAAGGGTTTCAAGACTTTATTTTGAGGATATGTTTGATTAATTTATTCAGCCATGATGTTGATGATGTTGATGATGATGATGATGATGTTTTAAATAGTTTTCACTTGTTTAATCTTCAGCGGCTAATCTCCTCTTAGATTGTTGAACAAAACTTGTGATCAATTAAATTCTTTAATCCTCGGTTAATCAGCTCTTTGCGGGTGGTGTATATGATTTGCAATATATCTGACCATCCTTTGATTTCCTGTCGTCCCAGGCTCTACCATCTACCACGTACTTGGCACACAGTTAATTCTAACGCAGTCTGGACTTTTCAGCAACATCATGCCACGCGTCAGGTATGAATAATTCCTTGTATCCGAGTCCTATCAGTTAATTACTTTAGTGGTAACATTTCCCATGAATTTGCAATCTGAGAAAAGTTTATGAAGTAGGTCTTACAAGCATAGACAATAGTTTTTTTTTTCACACAAGTGTATGAGTTATGTTTTTTGTTATTAATATAGAGTACAAAATTTTGCTTACATTTAACTTTTGTGAGTCATGGTACAATGCTTTAACGGTGTAATTAATCTTATGGAACCTAAATATACGAATATTTATTTGTGGTTTTTAACGAATGTCGTCTTTTGTCTCATGGTGCTATCAGGAATCAGCTTTGGACTGAGGAATATGTAAAATATGCATTATTCAGTCAAGACTTTGGTCTATTTTGGTGGTATTCCTGATGTTATTCCAGGATGTATAAGTCTGCACAGGGAAAGTTCCTACTTCCTTCCATTTTTTAGTGTTGCATTATTCCATGGTAAAAAATGTGGTTTTAACCATATAAGCATTTATCTAAATTATGTTGCGTGAGTCAGCCTTCTATAAGGACAAAGGTTAATTCTCTTGCAGTTTCCATATCAGTATGAGAGAATTTTGGTGTTGTGTTTTATTTTTCCTCTTAAAGTTTTCCTTAAAAATTCAGATGTCATTTGAATTTCGCAGCGATATTTCTCATATATATTCTCCTGTCCTCGTCTTTCGGAAGGTATCTTGGATCTTTTCCAACAGGGAATTTATCAAATATAGCCTTTTTTCCCAGTGTAGTTTGTTTATATGAACCATAGGAGACATACTTGTAGAATTTGTTGAAAAAAACAATCTACAAATCATGAACACCGCTTTTCTATAAAAATAACGTAGAAAATGGACATGGAGAAGCTTAAATGGAAAAACGAAAACAAAATAGATTTCATTCTCAGTGAAAAAGTTAATTTAGTGAAAGATGTGATAGCGTTAAACAAGTTAAAGTCAAGCGACCATAGAATGGAGAGAAGTAAAATCTGTCTAGATCTAAGGAAAGAGAGAGAAAATCTAATGTAAAAACATAAAAACTTCTGCAATAAGAGAAAAATTTGATGAATTTAGTTTAGAGAAACAAACTAGGTAATCCTATCTACATGATGAAGTGGAAGCAAGAAGAGAAGAAATGAACAGCAATTCAACAATTCAACTTGGAAAAGTTCCTAAACAAGATCAAGGAAAACTATCAGAAAACACCAAAAACCTAATGAAGAAAAGATGGGATATTAGGGTAAAATCTAAGAAATGAAATAGAAATAGTAGAACTGTCGAAAACAATAAACAAACTGAAAACCCAAGACATTCGTAAACACAATAAGACCAAAATTGAGGACACACTAAAGAATGGAAGAGGCATCAAATTGATGAAAATAAAACTTGGAACTATTATCAACAAAAGAGATGGAGTATTAAAAATTGCAGACAATTTCTATACAGTTTTGTACAATAGGGATATAAGAAATAATTTTCCCAATAAGAATAAGAAACACCTGAGCCGATACCAAACGTAACTGTAGGAAAAGTAAAGAAAACATTAAAAGGCATGAAAAGAGGCAAAGCAGCAGGAGAAGATGGCCTAACCATTGATTTCATAATAGATGGAGGAGTTTTCATAATAATAAAACTCGCTGAATTTTACACAGAATGTCTGCAAGAATTCTCTATACTTACAGCTTGAAAAACTTTATCATTATACTAATTCACGGAAAGGAAGACACAAAAGACCTGAAAAATTACAACTCAATAGGTTTACTCTCAGTAATATATAAAATATTTTCAAGGATCCTATTAAGCTGAATAGAAAGACAGTTAGACATTAATCAACTAAGAGAGCAGGAAAATTTTACAAGTGGGTATTCAACAACTGGCCATATCCATATAATTAACCAGCTAATTGAAAAATCAATAGTGTATGACAAATGAATATATATGACATTTATAGACTATGAGAAAGCTTTTGATTCGGTCAAAACTCCAGCAGCAATGAAAGCCATTCAAATACAAGGAATAGATAAATCTTATGTTAGATCATTTGAAAATATCCATACTGGAAGTACAGCAATGCTGAAACTACATAGGGATAGTGAGAAAATTCTGATAGAGAAAGGAAGTAGACGAGGACACTAAACCTCTCCTAGAAGAAGTTTTTTAAGAATTTACATTGGGAAAATATAGGAATTAACATTAATGGGAAATACCTGAACAACTTGAGATTTGCAGATGACATAGTTTTATTTAGTGAATCATGGGAGGAATTGCAAAAGATTATAGAGGTTTTGAATAGAGAAAGCAGATATGTAGGACTGAAAATGTATATGAGTAAAACTAAGATAATGTTCAATGAAAATGCAGACAAATATAAGGGTTTTGCACGAACGCCTAGAGAATGTTAATGAGTATAGGCTACATACTTAGAGCAAACAAAAAGTGTTTCCCCTGGACATGAGACCGAAATTAATAGAAGGATAAGCATGAGATGGAGAGCTTTTGGTAAACAAAATAAGGTTATGAAAATTAAAATGCCACTTTCTCTAAAAAGAAATGTATCTAATTAAATTGTCTTACCAGTATTAACTTATGCACCAGAAACTGGAACCCTTGGAACATAAACTAGTTATAACTCAAAGAGTTATGAAAAGGACAATCATGAGAATAATACTAAGAGACAGAAAAAGAGCAAAGTGGATACATATATGAAAAAGAAATGGACATAGGCAGAACATATAATGAGAATGATATATAATATATGGACATTAGAAATAACAAAATGGTTCCCTAGAGATTGCATAAGAAGTAGAAAAAGAAAGAGAAGACGATGGATTGACGAACTAAGAAAATTTGTGGGTATAGACTGGCTTACAAAGACCATAAACAGACGTGTGTGGAAGAACACGTATGAGGCCTTTCTTCTACAGTGGACTAGTTACAGCTAATGATATATATATATATATATATATATATATATATATATATATATATATATATATATATACATATACATATATATATATATATATATATATATATATATATATATATATATATATATATATATATATATATACATACATATACCAAGGCACTTCTCCCAATTTTGGGGGGTAGCCAACATCAAACATATGAAAAAAGGAGACCTTTCCTCTCTACGCTCCTCCCAGCTTAACAAAGGACTCAACCGAATTCGGCTGGTACTGCTAGGCTACCACAGCCCTCCCTCCCTCGTTATTCCCGCATGATGAAGCTTCATAAGCTGAATCCCCTACTGCTACTACCTCCGCGGTCATCCAAGGCGACTGGAGGAAGCAGTAGGGCCTACCAAAACTGAGTCACAATCGCTCGCCATTCATTCCTATTTCTAGCACGCTCTCTTACCTCTCTCACATTTATCCTCCTATCACCCAGAGCTTCCTTCACTCCATTCATCCACCCAAACCTTAGCAGCTCTTGCATTCATCACCTTCTTTAGCACACAGCCATTTTTCACTCTCTCTACATGGCCAAACCACCTTAACACATTCATATCCACTCTAGCTGTTAACTCATTTCTTATACCTGTTCTCACACTCACTACTTCGTTCCTAACCCTATCTACTCGAGATACAGCAGCCATACTCTTTAGACACTTCATCTCAAACACATTCAATTTCTGTCTCCCCGTCACTTTCATTCCCCACAACTCTGATCCATACATCACAGTTGGTACAATCACTTTTCATACAAAACTCTCTTTACATTCATGCCCTGCCTTCTATTTTTTACCACTCCCTTCACTGCCTACAACACCTTGCCTCCTTTATTCACTCTCTGACCTATATCTGCTTCCACTCCACCATTTGCTGCAACAACAGACCCCAAGACTTAAACTGATCCACCTCCTCAAGTAACTCTCCATTCAACGTGACATTCAACCTCGCACCACCTTCCCTTCTCGTACATCTCATAACCTTACTCTTACCTACATTAACTCTCAACTTCCTTCTCTCACATACCCTTCCAAATTCTGTTACTAATCAGCCAAGCTTCTCTTCCGTGTCTGCAGCCAGTACAGTATCATCCATAAACAACAACTAATTTACCTCCCATTCATGATCATTCTCGTCTACGAGTTTCAATCCTTGTCCAAGCACTCGAGCATTCACCTCTCTCACCACTCCATCAACATACAAGTTTAAGCAACCATGGCAACATCACACATCCCTGTCTCAGCCCCACTCTCACCAAAAACCAATCGCTCACTTCATTTCCTATCCTGAAACACGCTTTACTACATTTGTAGAAATTTTTCACTGCTTGCAGCAACCTTCCACCAATTCCATATAACCTCATCACATTCCACATCGCTTCCCTATCAACTCTATCATACGCTTTCTCCAGATCCAGAAACGCAACACACACCTCCTTACCTTTTGTTAAATATTTCTCGCATATCTGCCTAACTGTAAAAATCTGATTCATACATCCCTTAGCTCTTCTAAAACCACCCTGTACTTCTAAGATTGCATTCTCTGTTTTATCCTTAATCCTATTAATCAATACTCTACCATACACTTTTCCAACCCCACTCAACAAACTAAAACCCCTTGAATTACAACACTCATGCACATCTCCTCTACCCTTATATAGTGGTACAATACATGCACAAACCCAATCTACTGGTACCATTGACAACACAAAACACATATTAAGCAATCTCACCAATCATCCAAGTACTGTCACACTCTCTTCCTTCAACATCTTAGCTCTCACACCATCAATACCAGGTGCTTTTCCTACTCTCGTTTCATCCACTGCTCTCCTCACTTCCTCTCTTGTAATCTCTCACTCATTTTCTTCTCCCATCACTGGCACCTCGAGACCTGCAACAGCAATTATATCTGAATCTCACAAGATATATATATATATATATATATATATATATATATATATATATATATATACAGTATATATATATATATATATATATATATATATATATATATATACAGTATATATATATATATATATATATATATATATATATATATATATATATATATATATATATATATATATATATATATATATATATATATATATATATGAACTGATCGTAATCATGGCGGCTGTGACTGGCCTGTTTAAGTGACAACAGTCTTTTTTTTTTTGTGACAAAGAATAACAGTTAGGGTGGTTTTGCGCTCACATAAAGTCCGTTATAGGTCAGCTTGGGCAGTGGCATTGCCAAACTCCTTCCCGATTGGTTCTTGAAAGAAGATGGGATAGCTACCATTAATGATCAGGCACGGCCACACGAATGTTATGGGCCCTTGAATAAGGGCCCCATAGGGCAAAGCAGTCTTGGTTGGAAGCCCATAGAGTGCATATCGAAGGGAGGGCAGGTGCCAATATGCGTGCCGAACCGAGAAATCAGGCGTGAACTAGCCGAATTACGTAGAGACGTACAGAAAGGTCAGAACAGTGAAAGTGACATTACAATCGAAATCTGGTCGGGATGTGTCATGGACACCCCCGTAACAGATGTGGCCAAAACATTGTAAGTGGTAAATAAACTCCCGGTTTTATTAAGACCTGTTCCTGAATTCGATAATACACGGTCCGTTGAGGGGTCGTTATCAATTGAGGCCTCTTGACCACAATCAAAAAGGCCACCCCTGGTTTGACCAAACCACATAAAAGATGATCGGAGCTGTGGAGAGTTGGATTATGACATCACAAATTGGGAGTCATTCCGGAAGGGACTCCTGAAACACTTTGCTGTTCCTAAAGAAGAAAAACGAGAATTGTGGGCAACTTACAACTCAGACTTGTGGGTTGGAGAGAGCATTACCAAATACATCATCCATATAACTAGAGATTTCGATTGCCTGGCACCTGAAGCAGAGAAGACACCAGAGGACATAGATGCGATCTACCGTAGAAAGCTAATGAGGACTCTCCCTGAAACCATAGCCGTATTCCTGCTCGGGTCTTGGCAACCCTTGGAAGCTGCCATCCCTATTGCGCAGATGATGCTCAACCAGACGATTTGGACAGACAGGGCAAGGGATGAACGCCATCCCCGCCCCCCCCCCATCATTTCAGCGGCCCAACCATCAAGGCAGCCCTACAGCCAACCTGTCCCTGCCACCTCCCAGGGAGCTGGCTCCCGCGGCAGTGAACCTCAAAGAGGGAGAGGCCAGCGAGGTTGGAACTTGGCAACCAGGTGTTGTTGGAAATGCGGTAATATCAGGCACCAACGGGCTCTATGATCCTCCGATGATCAATGGCGGTGTTTTGGATGCCATACCACAGGCCATCTTTTGAACAGCTGTTCAAAAAAACGTTGTCGGCACAAGAAACCACGCTCCTCCTGCGTAAACAAGAGGAAGGGGAAGACGATGATGGAAGGGGATCAAGGGTCCCTCGGGCCGTTCATCAGACCTGCTAGGACCAGGGACAGAAGTGCCAAGGAGTCAGCTAGCACTATCTGGCCAAGAGTCGGGGGAAGCAAGTTAGTTTCCCAGCCAGCAGTAAGGGATACACTATTATCAGCGAGTGTGCCTTCCCAGGAAGTGCTTAAGGGGGCTAGAGTAGAAGAGCAGCCACCTTGCAACCTTGAGTTATGTTCGCTTGTGACAGCCGAACGGATACTGGCAGCCTTATCTTTTCATGGTCAAGCCTATCCCCACAGGCATTTTTAAACATATACAAGATTCAGTGTTGCATATATCTTTCGCCTTCTAGGGACCATACAAGGGAACGTGCCTGGTCCATCCATGTCACACCCCATAACCCAATGTTGGGACCCTTGTATGCTTCCTTATCTCCCCTGTTACCTTAGGGTAACCTCCCTCTGGGTAGCCTTGCTATTTCTTAGCCCCTTACCCGGAAATATCTTCGGGTAGGTTAGGCTAGATCGTTCTTCCCTCTTCCCTACCATAGTTTATGGGGGGACTTCAGACAGAACCCCAGAGTACCTATCGTTCATCCCAGTCCACCCTTAGGGAACACCTTTCCCTTTAGGTATCGACTGAGACTGAAGGTGGAGGGGCCCTGCCCTTCCCCCTAGGCTGCTCTTGGTTGGGACACGCCCCTTCCTCCTGTAGCCTAGCGATACGTCTCCCCAGCCCTCCCTAATCTAGGAGAAGTTCTCCTGGTTTAGGTTGGGCCTTGGGGGATTCTGTTTCATTATAGTTTAGGACAGTACACCATGCTGTTCCTACTCTGAGCTAACCTACCCTAGGGTTGGAGAGCGCTTCTCTCCTGCCTGGGTAGTATAGCATCTAACAGATTCCCTGACTCCTTGGGAGCTTTAGGGTTACGACCCTTCTGCCCCCTCAGACCCCTACCCCCACTCTATCCCTTTGTGTTGGCTTGCCTTCACACCCCTGTCCGCTGTCCTACAATTCCCCCTCAGGAAGAATTGTAGGTTAAGCTGTGCTCTCCTGCTTGGCTGGCCGCTCTGCTACACTTCCCTCTCATAGTCGAACTATAAGGTAGTGTTGGTAGCCGTCCTGTTGGCAGAAGATCACCCTCCCCCCCTTTTGGAGTGTCCTCTGATCCTCCCTTGGATTACCATAGGCATCCAGCCGTCTGCTGGCTCCCTGTCGTTGGGTGATAGGCATATCCCCTCCTATCATGAGTGCACTCCTTCCGGAGGGAAGCCGGTCGGGTATCGGACATTACCCTTCCCCTCTCCCTCCTTATCTTTCTCTCTTCTATCATGGTGCCGGTCCACTGCCGCCTCCGCCTGCCGGCACTAGCCGCCGGCACACCAGGTGACTTTCCTACTTCATAGAAAATTCCTATCTCAGGATTACCTAAGGCAACAACCTACCGGCTGCCGGGGGCCGCCGCCCCTTGCCGCCGCTAACCGCCAGCACCCCAGGTGACCTTCCTACTTCATAGGATGTTCCTATCTGAGGACTACCTAAGGCGACAGCCGGCCGGCTGCCGGGGGCCGCCGCCCCTTGCCGCCGCTGCCGCTGACTTCTCAGACAACCTTCCATCTTATGTACCCAGCTAGGTTCACCAACGCCGACCCCAGCCCTGCCGGAGACCTGCCGCCGTGCCGGCGACCTGCCCCCGTGCCGGTGGTCGCCCTTATAGGTGTTTCCTACCTCTCTGCTGCTCAGTGTGTAGCCTTAGATGGATTCACCCCGTCGGACCGGCCTCCGGCTTGCCAGCAACGCTCCTGCGGCTTCAATGGACAAGCACCCCTTCCCCAGCCGTATAGCCAGACTGATCTTCTTTGCTATTTCATACCTTGAAGACAGTGTCTGAGCTGTACGATTGTACAGTACAATGTTTCCAGCATACTCTGTGCTTCTCAGTGCAGTCTCTTGCCAGGACCTACCCAAATATAAGGGGGTTTATCCTATTTTCCCCCTCTTTTCTCTAGGTTCTGATCGATTTCAGACCCTCTCCACTCGGTACAAATTCCTTTATAAGGAAGCCTAGTATGGCTTCCCCATAGGGATACCATTCCCTCCCCTAGAACCTCAGGTCCTAAGGAATTGTCGGCAGAAAAGGTCACGGCAATTGGCTGGACGGGATTCACAAGTGTATCTTCCTACTTCTTTTCTAGCTCACCTATCCTGAGCTCACATAAAACACAGAGCTACAGATTAATGAATCTTAAGTTTAAGAGTAATGTAAGACATAACTCTGTTTTCCATGTACTCATGTTCTCTTTCTTTTACAGGAGGAGTACCTGAAGTGTGAAAGCTCTTTCTGTGTAGTTCGCTGCCCGGACTTCTACGGGCATAGGGCGTGCCGGACCCACGCCCCCTGTACAGCGAAAAAGGTCAACTTGAAGTATTGGGATCCACAGTCCTGCTCAATCTGCAAAGGCCTCCTTGATGAGGCGTTCGACAACCCTCCGACCGTGGAGGCCAGGGACAATGCTCGAGAGAAACTGCGCAATTGGGTGCGCGGTTTCCAGAAGAAAACCCCAGTGAGAAGATGAGGGCCATGCTTTTCCCAAAAGCATCAGCAGATTCTGTGATTCCCCAGGATCAGATCCCCTTGGTTCAACTGACCGTTGAGCCCGACATCAAGACCACGCTTAGCAAGTGTCCTCTGGACGAGGTGGAGAAGATGTCGGACGTGTCGACAACACCGAGAGGACCCTCATGGGAGAGGATCTGGAGGAAGAAGATGATCAGGTGGAGTACCCTGATTCGGAGGGCGAGGTCGCCCCACCACCTCCGGCAGCCCCTGTAGTTGTCGAGAAGCCAGTCCCCTCCACCTCCGCCGCCTCGCAGCCTCTGCGGAAATCACAAGCATTCTGCGGAAATCACAAGCAAACGAAGAAGATCTCGGTTAAGGACCTTCCCTCCTGCTCGGAGTCTAACCCCTGGAGGTACGCCGAGCATATGCCAATTACAACTGGCAAAATCTTTATCAACGACATGTTAGGGTCTATCCTTTTGGAGGAAGTGGAATTCTTCCCTAACTTTGAGGCTTACCCAGACTGTTACGTCCGACTCAGGTCCGAAGCGGCCTCCAAGGAGGAGACTGAGCCCAAAGAGGTGATCGTTTTCGATCACTCAAAAGCCCAAGCCATGCTGGCAGAATGCCTGAAGAGTCGCGGTTTCACCAACTCGAAAATGCCGGCACTGAGTAAGAAGCACCCGTCCTTTCTTGCTCCCTCTTCTGCGACCTTTCCCTTCGTGGAAAAGGCCTTCCATGCGGTCATGAAGGCAGTGGAGGAAGGAAAGCCCTGCCCTACCCTGGAGGAGTGTAGGCCTCTCTCCCTCACCCTTCCCCCCGACGACAGATTCTGGAAAGACATCCAGTTTACTTTCACGGTCGGGAAGCTGGAACTTGACGTGGCTGGACATCAGTTCAACGAAGATTTTCCGAAGCTGAACGACCACCTTCTTCGTAGGGAGCAAGAGACCAAGGAGAGACTAGCTGCCTCCCTGTCTCACCAAATTCAGCTCGAGGTCATGGCCGGGGACGTTAGAGTCTCAGATCTATATATGGTTCTCGCGAAGACCCACCTAGTGACTGTGATGAAGGACTTGTGCAGCTTCATCAGGGCCCGATGAACCTGCAGAGAGTTCGTGTTTGCCAACGCGGCAGTAAAACACGAACCCCGGAAACTAATCTCCTCCAACATCTGGGGTAAGTATCTCTTTCCATCTGCTCTGGTGAAAGAGATCGTTGACAAAGCCGCTTCTGAGAATCGGAACCTTCTCAATAAGTGGGGCATGTCCCGCAAGAGGAAATCCTCTCAGGAAGAAGGCCCTCAGCCTAAGAGGAAATCCTCCAAACCTAGACCCCAGCAGCGTCAACAAAAACTCCAGTTTCCGGCTCCCGCTACTCCCCAAGTGGTGGCACAGCCGCAACAGACCTTTCAGTTGGTCCCCCAACCGGTGGTGTCACAATCACCGGTCTTCACCCCTGCCTACGAACGACAGTCCTCTACCTTTCGTCCCAGAGGTAGAGGCTCCGGCAGAGACTCCTCACGCCATCCCTCCAGGCGCAGAGGAGTAAGGGGAGCTAGCGGCCGAGGTGGCAAACCCTCGGGAAACCAGAAGCAATGAAGTGCTTCCGGTGGGAGGAAGACTCCGCCACTTTCAGGATGGCTGGACCTTCGATCCTTGGGCACACAGAATCATCAAGAAGGGACTGGGTTGGAGCTGGACACAACCACTTCCAACCTTCCACCAATTCTTCCAGCCATCAACCCCCCTCTTGGAAGAATATGTCCTAGAACTCTTGAACAAGGTGATCAAGAGGGTAAAGTCCACCAGGTTCCAGGGAAGACTGTTTTGTGTTCCGAAGAAGGACTCAGACAAACTCAGAGTCATTCTCGACTTGTCCCCCCTCAACAAGTTCATTGCGAACAACAAATTCAAGATGCTGACTCTTCAACAAATAAGAGCCCTACTGCCTCACATGGCCTACACGGTCTCAATAGACCTGGCGGATGCCTACTGGCACATCCCAATGAACCACCACGCTTCCTCCTACCTAGGATTCCGGCTCCAACGAAGAAGCTACGCCTTCAGAGCCATGCCCTTCGGGCTCAACGTGGCTCCGAGAATCTTCACCAAGGTAGCAGACACAATCGTCCACCAGCTACGCCTTCAGGGCGTCCAAGTGATGGCCTACCTCGACGACTAGCTGGTCTGGTCGACTTCGCCAGAAGAATGTTCGAGAGCTTGCAGCAAAGTGACCCAGTTCCTGGAACATCTGGGTTTCAAAATAAACACCAAGAAGTCTCGCCTCACTCCAGCTCAGAAGTTCCAATGGTTAGGAATCCATTGGGATCTTCAGTCACACCACCTTTCCATTCCACTAAAGAAAAGGAAAGAAATAGCAGGGTCTGTCAGAAGACTTCTCAAATCCAAACGGATCTCAAGACGACAGCAGGAGCAAGTTCTCGGCTCCCTACAGTTCGCCTCAGTGACAAACCCAGTGCTACGAGCACAGCTAAAGGATACCTCAGGAGTCTGGAGACGAAATGCATCCGTCGGTCGAAGAGATCTCAAGAGACCCCTACCGAACAGGCTTCGCTCCCTTCTAAGCCCATGGTCAGAAGCAAGGACCTTGAAAAGATCCATCCCTCTCCAACCTCCACCTCCATTGCTCAACATCCACACGGACGCTTCTCTGGAGGGTTAGGGGGGGGGGGGGGGTCACTCCAATCAACGGCAAGTTCAAGGAACATGGTCTCCCCTATTCAAGATGTTTCACACCAACATCTTGGAGGCCATGGCGGTTCTTCTCACCCTGAAGAAATTATCCCCGCGTCCCTTGATACACATCCGTCTAACTCTGGACATCTCGGTAGTAGTCAGATGTCTCAATCGTCAGGGCTCTAGATCGCCCCACATAAATCAGGTGCTATTACCCATCTTCCGCCTGGCGAACAGGAAGAAGTGTCATCTGTCTGCAGTTCATCTACAAGGATTCTGCAACATGACGGCGGACGCTCTATCAAGGACAAGCCCCATAGAGTCGGAATGGTCCCTAGACGCAAGATCATTCTCCTTCATCTCTCGTCAAGTCCCGGAACTACAGATCGACCTCTTCGCGACGAGCGACAACAAGCAACTTCCTCGATATCTGGCCCCTTACGAGGACCCCAAAGCGGAAGCAGTGGACGCCATCTCCCTGGACTGGAACAGATGGTCCAAGATTTACCTGTTCACTCCACCCAACCTTCTGCTGAAAGTCCTCTCCAAACTGAGAACCTTCAAAGGGACAGCAGCCCTAGTGGCTCCCAAGTGGCCTCGGAGCAACTGGTTCCCCCTAGTCCTGGAGCTACAGCCCAAGCTGATCCGCCTGCCGGGCCCAGTTCTCTCCCAACAGGTGCAGAAGTCGACCGTCTTCGCTTCATCAAAGAAAGTCAAGGATCTTCATCTCATGATTTTCTCTCCCTAGCCATGAAGAAAATGTTTGGGATCTCGAAGAAAAGTTTGGACTTCCTAGAGGAATACAAAACAAAGTCTACCAGAAGGCAATATGAATCATCCTGGAAGAAGTGGGTATCCTTCGTCAAGGCAAAAAATCCTACGGAAATCTCCATAGATTTTTACATGTCCTTCTTTATTCACCTTCGTGGACAAGGCTTAGCAGCCAATACGATTTCCACCTGCAAATCGGCCTTGACCAGACCACTTCTATACACCTTCCAAATAGATTTATTCAGCGAAATCTTCAATAAACTCCCGAAGGCGTGTGCTAGACTCCGTCCAGCACCTCCACCGAGACCCATCACCTGGTCCCTGGATAAGGTGCTCCATTTTGCCTCTAGCCTGGACAACGATTCTTGCCCTCTGAAAGACTTGACTTAAAAAGTAATCTTCCTTTTTGCTCTCGCCTCGGGAGCCTGAGTCAGTGAAATAGTGGCATTATCAAGAGAAGAGGGCCAGATACAGTTCGCCGACACAGGGGAACTTACCCTTTTCCCTGACCCCACGTTTCTCGCTAAAAATGAACTTCCCACCAAAAGATGGGGCCCTTGGAGAATCTGCCCCCTGAAGGAAGATGTCTCTCTATGTCCAGTGGAGAGTCTTAAGGTCTATCTTCGAAGAACTTCAGACCTTGGCGGAGGACAGCTTTTTAAAGGAGAAACTTCGGGTAGTGACCTGTCACTAAAACAACTAAGAGCGAAAATCACCTACTTTATTCGCAGAGCGGATCCTGACAGTACACCCGCAGGTCATGATCCTAGGAAAGTCGCCTCTTCTTTAAATTCCTTCCAAGGAATGGATTTTGAAAGCCTCCGATCCTTCACAGGCTGGAGGTCCCCTAGAGTTTTCTTCAAACACTATTCGAAGCAGCTGCACGAAATCAAGAGATTCGTGGTGGCAGTAGGTAGCGTGATGAAACCGGCTGTTTAGTGCTGCATAGGACAGTGAGTTTTTTTTGGGACTTTAACTCAAACGGGTGCCTGTGTTGACCCTAGTGCGATACATAGTGATTTCAAGGGACACTTAGTGTCACTAATAGACTGTTCTTTATCAAGGTGAAGTGACATAGATTCTTACACGTGTGCCACATGTTCTTGGACATGAAGTGTATTATGATTTTAAAAGACTGGCGTTACTCAAGGAACTGGTGATTAAAGGCAAAATTTTTCCCTTTCAGATTCTGCATCACCGTCTTACTGAAAATCTATGTCTATTATCCAATATTAATATTGTACATAATTTTCCATATTTCCATGCAATTTTCAAATAAAATATTTATTTTATTTACCATATGCGTCTAATTTCGCTCCTATTTTTACATGAAAATATATTGCTGTTCTTGTTTTATTGAACCTATTTCTAGAGTTTATTATAGTTGATATACCTACTACCTAATATACACTCACCTAATGGTATAAAATTTGTTCATACACAAATATTTACCCTTCTGATCTGTCTTCGAGATCGGCACGATCTCTTAATCCAGGTGAGTCTTTCCTCGTCAGGTTACTTCGAGATGTTCCTCTTGTCCTATTAGGACCTTCCCTGCCAGGGGGGCGGGAAGCCAGGCCATTGTAATGCCACTGGTAGTGATATTTAACGGAGATGTCACGGTCTCTTCGGTCACCAGACCGCAGGAACGTTAATCGGAGTAGAAGGCACTTGAAATGGGAACCAATCCACGATACATTAATTCTCTAGTACACTTCCATCAGGACGACATGGCTTGAGCCCAAAAAACGGGTGAGATGGCCATGTCGTCCTGATGGACCCGCCCAACTGTTCCAGTTCAGCCTGCCAGGCCCCTCCCTGCTCTATTGTATCGCGGAGGCTGGTTGGAAGCTAGAACGGAATGAGGACGGACGCGACGTCACACCATATGGCGGACGGTTTGTTTACGTTGCGAGTACTGTAACAGTAACGAAGGAAGGGTAACTTTGGAACGGCACCTTAGTTACCTCGCCACCTTTCCCCCTCGAAGCGTAAAGGCTAGGTGGGGTGCAGATGGCCATGTGACGTGTTAATGCATGCGTCCCCTGTTGATATATGATATTCTAAAGGGAAACCTTTAGAGTTCTCGCGCCAGAAGTTAGAATTCTGTGAAAACCTTTAGTTTAATTCTCTGGGAATATCATGGTAGTCATAAATATCCAAAGGAAGCTACTGAAGGAACCTTCCATCAGGACGACATGGCCATCTCACCCAAAAATAGATTTTTCTCTTCGCTCAAAATTCGTTTTCTCCATGATAATCAGCTTAACGAGAGCACCGATTTCTTCAAAAAAGATACTAGTGTTTGTTCTAGGAAGTTTGTAGATTTTTACAAAGGATATTCTTCTATTTTTTGGCGTAAATTTTATTTCTATATATTCAAAGATTGTTACACTAATTCTTTTCAACGTTTTGAGATTTGAGTAACTTTCATGAATAAAGAGCCCGACGGCCCCACCAGACCTACCTTCTCTCGGTATGTGAAAGAAGGCATGTGTGTATGTGTGTGTGTGTGGGGGGGGGGGGCATCATTTCAGTGGTCTTTGCTTTGTCCAAGTTATTTAATCATGTTTCAGATAATGCTAGTATATCTAAATATTTCTTGTTTATCAATTCTCGAATTTTAACAGTCTTATTACCTAGAGATTATGTATTTACATAGCCACAGTTTATGACATCCCTAGTAACCATGATCAGCATTTTCCGCTAGTCTTTTCAATTCCAAGTTAAAAGCATTGCAGTCTCTAGAATTTACAGTGTGGTCACTTGGTCTGTTTAACTTTGTGCAGTTTATACACTTTGACTTGCGAATTACATTCCCTGGTGGAGTGTCTCCCTGAACATTTCCCGCAAACTTTATCTTCATTCTTAGACTTGCAATCTTTTTCAAAATTTTCATACCTTTGACAGTGGTAGCAGGTGATCACGTGGTACGTATCAATTATATTATAGATGTCCCCATCATAACGAAGCTTTGTCCCCATTATCATGAATAGCCCTCTGAACTTCAGGATCACATTTCAGCATATGGTGGGTGGTCCCCCCATGTCATTTTTCTTCAGGACTACACTTATCTTATCTTCTATATTTTGGATCTGGTCCAGGCAGCGATTTCTTTGAATCAAAGCATTTACTAAATCATCTTCATCATTATATACATTGCATATCACTATTTTTGGTTTTAGTTTTCCGAATTTTCTCGTTTCAGTGTCAGCCACCAAAGTTTGAATATTGTTTGCCGCCTCTTCTCTGAACGTCTTTAAGTGTTTGTTCAACCTCACGTTTTATTTCAGTAATATTAGTTGATTTAATTATCAACAGATTTTTTTCCTTAACTTTGTCAGCAAATGTCGGTTTCTCCGGTTTTGGGTCTATCAATGTTTGAAGTGTTGCTTTAATTGATTCCATATTCATGGCAGGAATGTCAACTTTCTCAGTAAGGTCGGTGGTCTGGGTGGAATTAGTCTGCGCTAAGGTCCACAAGTTTGTTTTCCAAGTCATCTATTTTCGCATCTTGTTCGTTCAGGGCCAGATCTCTCACGTTCATATCTTCCTTTAATTTTGATATTACTAAATTGTTTTGTCTGGCTTCACGTACGCAGTGTTGGCATAACCAGTTTAGGTTATTCCGTTCATTCTGACTGATGGGTGTCACTATATGCACACATTTCTTATGGTAGATTCTATTACATTCACATACTATCAATTTTTTCCATTCTCCGTCTGTGTTATTACATATGTGGCAGACATAGTTAGGAGCAGACATAGTGTACTGTTCCTTATCACTTAGGTTTCTCCATAAGACTAACTAATATCTTTTCAATGATATTCTAATGATATTTTGGCGTGTATAGCAGAGCTCGACACAACACGTCTACACTCTAGGACGTGAGGAAACTGTTGGATGTGATGCAAAAACAACTGTCTACTGCCTATCACCCAGAGACCGAAGGGACATTAGAGAGGTTTCATCAAACCCTAAAGAGTATGTTAAGAAAGCACTGCAATGAAACAGGAAATGAATGGGACATCAGACTACCTTTATTGTTATTTGAGGTACGCAATATTTATCAAGAAAGCATGGGATGTAGCCTGAATGAAATGGTGTTTGGACAAGAAGTAAGCAGACTGATTAAAATGTTGGCAGATAAAGGGAAAGATTGATAGGAAACGGAAGGAGAATATGTCAAGAACTTGAGGGAAAGGATTGTCGAGATAAGAAAATTCTCCCTCGAAAACCTGAAAACGAGCCAATGAAAAATAAAGAACAGGTTTGGTATGAAAAGTAAGAACAGACAGTTTGTGGTAGGACAACAGGTGTTGGTTTGCATACCGATAAAGAGATTCCAAGGACATTCCGGATTTTGGAGAAGATCAGTGACCTGACCTACGTTATCGAAACACCAAGAAGGAAAAGTCAAAGGAAGGTACACATTAACTTATTGAAACTGATACTGCAAGCACTTGATTTAAAAAAAAATTCCTAATGCAAGTGGATGTGTTGGACAGCGGGATTGGGGCTGTCCTATTGCAAGAAGGCAAGGAAGGAATTTCTTCACTTTATCTGTTTTACGTCGTCGAAGCTGAAGAAGCATCGACTGTCCTATTCAACAACTGAAAGGGAATTGCTAGCACTAATGACAGCAATAAGCAAGTTTGAAGTTTATGTAAATAGACCACAGAATGAAGAAATTACAGTTTCTTCAGATCACAATCCCTTCAACTTTTGTTAACAAAATAAAGAAAAATAATCAAAGGTCAACTAGATGGTCATTATGTTTGCAACCAAATTGTATTAATGTAAAGCATATATCCAGTAAAAGGAACATGGTTACAGATTACTTTTCTTGGGCTAGATCGGTGCATTCAGACCCGGAATAACTAATCTTTGTGGGGGGAGATCTCTTACGAAGCTGGTCTAAAATGAGAGCAGATTATTTCATTCACGTATTTCATTTATATATTTAAGAGATGTATAGCCAGCTCGTAAGGTAAGTTCCACTTATGTAGCATTAAGTAAGTGTATGTAAATTACATAAGACTGATGTCATTCATTTAGGTGTATTTTCATTCAGTTCCGTACATGTAAATTTACGTTATTTTAAAGAAATAAATTTTCATTTCACGTAGTTTTTTTTTTACGAAGTCTTATGTAATCTTGTTAAAAGATATGTATGACACACACGAGGTATAAACGCTAGTGATTGCATCATGTTTCCAAGTAGATGGAAGTTGCATGACGTCACGAGGGTCCCCTGGAAATGCCTCCACGCTTTGAATGCTGAACTGGAAGATTTCAGAATAAAATAGAATGAATAAGGCATTGTCATTGTTTAGGAAAGAGAAATTCAGCTTGACATTCCACAAGATCTGTACTTCTGTTAATCCTCTCACCAGCACCTCTTCAGCCATAGTTTTGATCTCAAATGTGAATAATGTTTTCTCTCAAACGTGTGTAGTGTGTAGTGTTTATTGATACATTTGGTAATTTTTTGTGTTGAAAGAAGTGCAGTGTATTTGTAAGTACAGATTACACTATGAAAATTAAGTGTTTTTTGTGCTTGGCCCTGTGTGATTTGTTTAAACAGTGTAGGGCATTTATTTTTGCTTAACCTTCTGTAACCTTGTGTGAGCCCAAAGGTCGCAAGAGTAACAGTTACATATATGTAAGTGTACTCATTGTTTATATATTATAGTGTTAAAGTGTCAACTTGTTTCATTAGTCATCAATATTAAATATTTTCATAAATTAATTTCTAGTGAAACAAGTGATTGCATTATTTTTGAAGTGCCATTTTGTCAAAGTCAAAGGTCTAGTTTGGAATTAAATTTCGAGTGATATATTTTTAGTATTAATTTTTGAATTGTTATTTTTTTCAATAGAATATATATATATATATATATATATATATATATATATATATATATATATATATATATATATATATATATATATATATATATATATATATATATATATATATATATATATATATTGTAAAGTGTGTATTATTTCGATGACCAATAATCAATCCAGTAACTTGCTCGTACCCCTGACTAAGAACTGAAGTGAGATGTTGGTTTTAGAATAGTTCCCATTAAAAGTAAAGTAATAACACAGTTTTGTTTTGAATGTAATGTAAAGAGACCTGTAGATATTCAGTGTTTATATACAATAACGTCGCGGAGTTGCACATTATTCTCAGAGCTCAAAGGTATTCTCTTGTGTATCAGATTATGTTATATAAAGCAGGTGAGTTTGGGAGCTTACACGCACACACACACACACACACACACACACACATATATATATATATATATATATATATATATATATATATATATATATATATATATATATATATATATATATATATATATATATATATGTGTGTGTGTGTGTGTGTGTGTGTGTGTGTGTGTGCCATCCTAAGACTCCATTACATAACTCTCATCGAATATTTCGTGGAGACGTGGAGACCTAATTGAAGTATTATATTCTCCATTGGCTGTTAAAAGTGCAAATTCGTTCTGTAGATGTAAGAACACTACTTATTATCCTATAGAATACAGCATGTACAGTATGCCGCACAACTGGTGATACTTTTTTTTTCCTCTTTTTTTTTTATTACTTTTTTGGGGGGTTTGGACAAGCGTTGTTCTTTAGTTGCCACTTAGTATTAAATCTTATGTTCCACTTTGTAAACATGTGTATGTATGAGGCAACGCTGGTCACATGTTATGGAGAATTTTATCATTGAATAAATGTTAGATCGTTAAAAAAAAAGAAAAAAAATCATACTGAAATGATACTTCAAAACAAACATTAGATATGTTACTTGAGCACGAATCCCTTTGGTACCGTGACTCCGGCAGAGTCAGTGAGACTATAAAAAAATAGTCTTTGAACTGTCTATCTGGATAGAAGGATTCAAACTGGGAAAAAGGGCGTCTAGATGGAGAACAGTTTAATCAGAGCGCTTTAGTCTAATGATAACAATTTATGCATTTGGGGTATGATTTCAAAGTTATTACTTATTTTTTGCTTATGCCGTTATGTATATAAAACGAACGTTAGTTAGGATTGTGATATCAAAACTTGCA
>NC_090732.1:63172403-63177403 GCF_036898095.1 Palaemon carinicauda
AAGATAGAGAAGATAGAATAGTGTGCCGTAGTGTACCATCAAGCAAGAGAGAAGACCATGGTACAGAGGCTATTGCACTACCAATGACTAGAGAACAATGGTTAGATTCTGGAGTGGCCTTCTCCTAGAAGAGCTAGTTACCACAGCTAAAGAGTCTGTTCCAACCTTAGCAAGAGGAAAGTAGCTACAGAACAATTAGAGTGCAGTAGTTAACCTCTTGAGCGAAGAAGAAATGTTTTGTAATATCAGTGTAATGTCAGTCAATTGTATGAGGACAGAGGAAAATGTGTAAAGAATGGGCCTGACTATTTGGTGTATGTGTAGGAAAAGGGAAATGAGCCGTAACCAGAGAAAGATCCAATATAGTACTGTCTGGCCAGTCAAAGGACTCAATACCTCCCTAGCATACATACATAAATGCATATATATTACACACACACACACACACACACACACACACATATATATATATATATATATATATATATATATATATATATATATATATATATATATATATATATATATATATATATACATATGAATGTGCTGAAGATTACCTTACCGTGCAATCAGAACCTCTCTCATGTTACGTACCTCACTTGATATCTTAGCATGTGACACAGCAGTAATAAAAAAACCAAAACCCTTTCTCCAGATCCTAAAAGTTTTTCACAGAAATTGACAATGGTCTAAAACTGCTATTGGATACTATGAATTTATTTGAGATTTATGCGCTCTGAAGGGAAGCCAGAGCTTTATTTGAGATCAGTCCTATAACTTTCCTAAGAAAATTTAGTTTGAGAAATGAAAATGAGGATAAAGTATGGATAAATAAACTGACTTCATTTTTACAAATGTTCAAATTCGAGAGGAATGGTTTTTTTTTTATTATTATTCCTATTTTATCCTATCAGTTTTCGTTAGTTATTTTCTCAATAACGATAAGTTTTGAAAAGAAATCTTTCTAAATTATGTCAGTTTTATGCAGTACTTGCTCCAATTCCAAAGCCAAGGACGAAAAGTTAACGATTTGAATTTTGCAATGAAGAGTCTTGATGAGATCGTTGATTAGAATGCAGAGACAGCGTAACGACACCCTTGAATCGCCCCCCCCCCCTTCTCTCTCTCTCTCTCTCTCTCTCTCTCTCTCTCTCTCTCTCTCTCTCTCTCTCTCTCTCTCTCTCTCTCTCTTATTCATCTCTTTCTGCACATCCTGAAGTCGTCTGTACACCAGGGAATGAGTCTTGACCTGCTAACTGATAGATTCATCTAAAGCAGGGGTTCTCTAAGTAAATGGAACCGTGTCTTGGGGTAACGAGGGACTTTCAATAAGTAATTGTTCTTTGAATTAAAAATAATTGAATTTATAAAAATAATAATAATAAACAAATGATTTGATAAATAAATCAATAATACAGAAGTAAATAGATTATTCAGTTATACCCCTGAGAGGATGTGACACGACAGTACTTCTAGAACTGACAACATTATTAGCTAGTATTGGAAAACTGCTCTTTAGTGTAAGTTATTCAAAAGCATCTACTGTTATAATTGAAACAGTCAGCTGTAACTATCCTGACCTTGATAGGCGGACTAGGGAGCTTGGGTAATTAAACCATTTACTGTTGATGTAGAGGGTGATTGAAGACAGTGACACAGCAACAGCGTTCGATTTTCTAGTATTAAGAGGATAAAACCTTGGAAGTGGATTATCAGAATGATGTGCACAGTTCTTTACAGACTCTGCCAATAAAGTTGATCTTCTTGGCAATTGCTCATCCAAGTTCTGGCCAGGTATAACATTATTATGTTTGCAATGCGAACTGACAACGATTTTGTAAGAATATGAACATATACATTTTCAACTGTGTTTTGAATTATGACTTTTTGTGTGCACTGAGATATACTAGCGTATAGACGCTACTTAGCGCCAACTGTGCTATATTGGGTTTGTAACGCTGCCGGCTGAAGTCGCTACCTTCACCCCTCTCTCACGGCGCACACATAATGAAATAAAATCGATTTATTGTAGAAGGATGAAATGACACAGCATTTGCTTTGATCAAAATAACAAATTAGCA
This sequence comes from Palaemon carinicauda, assembly GCF_036898095.1. Taxonomy (NCBI): domain Eukaryota; kingdom Metazoa; phylum Arthropoda; class Malacostraca; order Decapoda; family Palaemonidae; genus Palaemon; species Palaemon carinicauda. The sequence continues at coordinate 63,174,488 of NC_090732.1, forward strand.
TTAGCACTGGTTATAATTCCTGAGATGAGACCCATAATATAAGAGAAATCTTAAAAAAATAAACTTGTTGGCAACTGCTTTGGCGTGGCCATATCACGTGAATGTTTTACTTTGAATAAAGATAGGAAAGTATACTACATACAATCTTTTCGCTTTTCAGAGGAACAAAAAGAAAAAAAAACGAGAGAATATAGTCGTAAAAGACGTTCACTTTGACAATCATTTAAGATAGCTTCTCAACCCTTTCACTGTCTCTTGGTATTTGCCTCATTCTTTATTATGCCAGTCATGCAGTGAGGTTGAGTTACGTGAAAACATCCACTTAGCGCATCTCCGATTCTTCATCTACCCCATAAGATGTGAAGTGAGGATTTGTGACATACCATCGTCTGCATAAACCAGTTTTTTTTGCGAGGGCAGCACGTGATCGAGTATTGCGATGACGTCACCCCCACAACTGAATAGACAGTCAGCTAGATGACGTAATATCTGGAGGTTCCGTTAACATTTCCTCAGAAATACAACCGCCTATCGTGTGTGACGAAAGGAAATTTTTATCCTAGTTTGGGTTTGCTAAATTCAGCCATAATGTTCCATTTTAGAGACAAATAAAAAGAAACAAACCTGAGTGGGAAATTGGATTCACTCTTTAATAAACACATTCCACCGTAACCTTCATATTTGCTAAAAGCAAAAAGAAACGTCGCTTATGGTAAATCAGTAGTCTACTCATTGCCTAAAGTTCACAAAGGTTAAAACAAAGAAGAAAAAATAGATCCCATCCTGCGTCCAAAGAACGCCGCAGCTAATTCAATACCATAAAAATTATATTTTCTAGAATTTTTTTTTTCAGCAATCATTTTGCAGATTTGTTTATTAAAGTCTACAATGAATAATAAATACATGGAGAGGTTAAATTTGCATTACTAGAGGAAGCAATGAGATACCACCTTTCTTAAGATTATGCAGAGCTATCCTTTGACGATCTTTCATTTCCTTCGAGTAAAACGCACACATTATTTTTTTTCTAATAAATTTTGCATGCAGCGAATATAAAATTGATTATTTGTAGTAAATACTATCGTCCCATGTCAGGTGTCTAGTGCTACTAATGCCTTCTGTCAAAGGCATCCTCTTCCACCAAAGCTCTTCTCTCCATATCATCCTTCATCTTATCTCGCCATCTAATTCTCTACCATCTTCTCGATCTTCCCCCCAAACCCAAACCCTCCTCACTCCCTCCCCACCATCCATTCTCAACATGTGTCCATACCACCTTAGTCGTGACACTCTTATCACCTCTGTAAACTTTAATCGCTTCCATTCTTTTTATTCTATAATCATCCAATCTTTCAAGCAGTGATATTCCCGTAATTCACCTCCGCATTCTCGTTTCTGTTCTTTGAAGCAACGATATATATATATATATATATATATATATATATATATATATATATATATATATATATATATATATATATATATATATATATATATATATATATATATATATATATATATCTATATATATAGGTGCTATTCTAGTATGCTATCTACCGTCGAATTTCTATTATAGTATGCTATCTACCGTCGAATTTCTACTATAGTATGGTATCTACCACAAAGTATGTTGTCTACCGTCAATGTTAATCCTCCTGTTTGATGAGGATTATCAAACAGATTACTTACCACCAGTATGTTAACCTCATTGGACTTTAATGATAGTTTAATAATATTTATTGGCTGGACAACATGGGTGCATAATTATAAGCAGTTTGTAGGGAAACTTTTTTTTTTCTACAAATTATTCAAAGCTCATCATACAACAATGTTACTAGTTAATCAAATGAAAAATCAAATATTACAAAACTGAAAAAAAATAATCTATGAAAAATATTCAATCAAAAATTTACTCTACTACTGCATGTAAACATATCTTACATCATTCAAGAAAGCAGGAAATACATCTTCGCCTTTTCTCGGAACTTTCCAATTGAAACCACCACACTACACACTTCCAGACACATTAAACCAATCAGTGACAGTATTAGGGGATTTCCCAGTTAATTGTAAATTAGTGTTAATTGGGGTCTCATAAACAAAATGATAAACCAATTCCAAAATTTCAGAAAGGGGTGGTAGATAGCAAAATCGGCGGTAGATAGCATACTATAATAGCACCTATATATATATATATATATATATATATATATATATATTTATATATATATATATATATATATATATATATATATATATATATTTATATATATATATATATATATATATGTATATATATATATATATATATATATATATATATATATATATATATATATATATATATATATATATATATATATATATATCCCGGGTGGAAATTTGCTTTGCTGTTTTTTACTTCGGTAAAGATTAATAGATATTAAACTGCAAAAATTTCGTAACTCAGAAAAGATTCAAAGATATTGAATTGCACAAATGTAGTAACTAGTTATATATATATATATATATATATATATATATATATATATATATATATATATATATATATATATATATATATATATATATATTTATATATATACATATATATACATACATTATACATATGTATATAATTCTATTTGTACATATACTGTATATGTACATAATTATGCATAAGCATATCTTTTGTACATAATCATACACATACTCATACACACATATATACATATATATATATATATATATATATATATATATATATATATATATGTATATATATATATATATATATATTATATATATATATATATATATATATATATATATATATATATATATATATATATATATATATATATATATATATATATATATATATGTATATACCAATATTCTTTCGAAGCTGGACTAACATAAGTAAATTATTCTATT
>NC_090732.1:63182403-63232403 GCF_036898095.1 Palaemon carinicauda
TAGTTTATGTTTGGTTCCCAGTCACGAGCCATAGTATAGCATATTTTGTTAATACCCAGAAATCGGGAGTCATAATCATATAATATATTTTGTGGGTGCTCAGACCCAGGATCCATATATTATATGTTGATGCGTGGACTCTTGGAACCTTTATTAAAGGTTTTTAATTAGCACAGTGTTGATAGGGTTTTGAGTATTGTTTATTGTTTTTTGGAGAGGCATTAATTAGTGTTAAATTACAAGATGGCATAGTGTAATATCCAAGAATTTTTAAGTAACCCAAGTGTTCAGGAATTGTCAGAGGCTCTCAATCTTAATGGCATGCGGTGGCCATGCTACGAGTGGGATGAAGAAGGCCCAAATCAAGTGTCTAGCCTTAAAAGCGTTGATAAACTTGGGAAAGTTATCGAAAGAGAATATTGTGGCAGCTTGTGAACTGTTGGAGGAAGCTGAGGAAGAATTTTTAGCAAAGCAAGGACTGGTTAACCCTCAAACTGAAGGCATGGAAGTAGATAAGTATATAGAAGCTGAGATTTGACGTATTGCAGCGGAAGAGAATTTGATTAGGTTGAAGATGATGGCAGAACGAGAAGAAAGAGAGAGAAGATGGGAAGAAAGAGAGGAGGAAATGGAAGCAAGACGAGAAGAAGATGAGAGAGAAGAAAGACAACGTGCAAAGGAAATGGAAGCAAAGCGAGAGGAGGAAGCCCGAGAGATTGCAAGACACGCAAGGTTAATGGAAGAAAAAGAACGAGAAGAAGCCCGAGAGATCACACGACATGCGCGGGAGCTGGAGTTGTGGCCCGCCCGTACACAGTCGACAGCGCAAACAGAAACGACTCCTGCTAAGCACGAACCCGTGTTTAATGTGTCTGAAGCCCAGGGGTTAATTCCAAGGTTCACAGAATAATCTCCAGATGAGTTCTTCGATCATTTTGAAACGGTCGCAGCACCGATGAAATGGCCAGAATATAAATGGTCGGTGTTGTTGCAGAGCGTGCTCTTTGGGAAGGGCCGCAGTGCTTACTTATCCTTATTTCAGGACCAGAAGATGGAGTATCAAGAACTGAAGAGGAGTATTCTGCAAGTGTATCAGATGACCGCTGAATATCATAATGAAAGGTTTTGTAGTTTGAAAAAGGATGAGAAAATTACTTTCCTGGATTACGCTTATAAGGTACGATGATGTTTTAAGAGATGGACAGAGGCTGCTAACGTAAAGGAGAAGGCTGATTTAGAGAAATTGGTAATACTAGAACAGTATCTACGAGGAATTCCTGAACACATTCGAATGTACTTGAGAGAGAGAGGTGAAGAAACTCGATAAAGCCGCTTCGCTGAGTGAAGATTACAATATCATCAGTCGTAAATCCTCCTCGGGCATGAAGTTTCAACTGTCCTTCTGACCAAGTGTCAAGCATTCGCCGAATCATGGAAACGAGTTCGGAAATAACTACGGGAACAAGTTAACTAGTTACAATGGAAGTAGCACTGGTACTGTCCCTAAGCAGAATGCGATAGTACCACAGTAACAAACGTTGAATCGTCCTCCTTCAAGTATTGTGAAAGACGTGTAGAAGGTTGATATTGTCTGTTTTAAGTATGGCATATCAGTAAGGAATGTTGGTCAAACCAACCGAAAGCAGTCGCCCAAATGATTAAAGATAATTCGACTTCACAAAATGCGAAGACTAAGAAGCAATTGGGAAAGGACGGAGAGGAAAATGAACCAGCCACCGTTTACACGATGAACAGGATGAACCCAAACAGCATGGATGCTTTTAAACCATATGTTCATGAAGGTATGTTGGCAGCAATAGACAGTGAGCGAACCCCGGTCAGGATAATGGGCGATACAGGTTGTAACCATAGTGTGGCTGTACAGGGAGTGCATCCGATGGTGGAACAGTCTCTCACAGGGGACTTGATTATTTTGAAGGGAATAGGAGGTGAGGAGGTCACCCCTATTTGCCGTTTAAAATGGTCATGCGAGTTGGTGACAGGTAATTTTGACTTTGCGGTTAAGGATTCAATGGCTGTCGAAGGAATAGATGTCCTGCTGGGTAATGAGGTTAGTGGAGCGCCGTTTGTGCCTTGTCCCATTGTAGTGGAGAAACCTTTGAAGTCTAGCTCTACGACTGAACTCGAGAAGGACTACCAATCTCTGTTTCCTAGTGGTGTGACGACTAGGAGTATGAATAAGGAAGTGGCTGCCGAAGAAGAAATCGAAGGAGCGATGAACTTAGAAGATTTGTTTTCCAAAGAAGAGGATTCCCTTGATAGTACACAAGAGAAGTTCCGAGTAAGCCCGAGCGAAGAGGAATGACAGATGAGTGGACAAGAGGACAAAGAAGCAATGGACCTGGAAGAAATTAATTTGGAGGATTTGTTTTCCAAACAAGAGGATTCCCTTGATGGCGCGTAAGAGGAAAATTCTCAAGTAAGCCTGAGCGAAGAGGAACAACAGACGAGTGGACAAGAGGACCAAGAAACAATGGACCTAGAAGAAATTAATTTGGAGGATTTGTTTTCCAAACAAGAGGATTCCCTTGATGGTGCGTAAGAGGAGAATTCCCAAGTAAGCCCGAGCGAAGAGGAACGACAGACGAGTGGACAAGAGGACCAAGAAACAATGGACCTGTAAGAAATGAATTTGGAGGATTTGCTTTCCCAAAAAGAGGATTCCCTTGATGATACACAAGAAGAGAACTCAAGAGTAAGCCCGAGCGAAGAGGAACGGCAAACGAGTGGACAAGAGGACAAAGAAGAAATCGAAGGAAAAATGGAACTTACAGGATTTATTTTCTTGAGGTTAAGCAAGAACTCAGCTCAGGAGCAAGCCCGAGCGAAAAGGAGTGACAGACGAGCAGACAAGTAAACAAAGAAGAAATGAATTTGGAAGAAATAGAAAATTCAACGTTAGAAGTAGGACAAGTGAGTAGGAAAAGGCTGATAAGATTGCAACGGAAGGATGCAACGTTAACAGAGTTATTGTACCGTATGGTGGACGAAACGGAGGCACAGCAGTCTCCGACCTGCTATTATCGCAAGAATGGGTTGCTTATGGGGAAGCATAGACCCGGCGATATCCCTGGGAATGCCGAATATATCGCCAGATTATAATTCCCGCACCGTTGAGAAGACAGATGATCGTGATAAGCATTAGGAAGAAAGGGTATTTGCAGTAATACAAGGAACAAACGAGTTCATAAATGCTGAACTAAAGAGTTAATGGAAATATGACAGACGTGGTAGAAACATTAGGAAGAAAGGGTATTTGCAGTAGTATAAGGAACAAGTTCATAAACACTGTACTAAAGGAATTGTTAATGGAAAGATGGGTGGTGCTATGCTATTGAGATGCTATGGATGTTAAATTAAATGCTGGCTTCATAGTTAGCTAATTTGCTTTAGTAATCTCCCTACATTTAGTTTATGATAATCGAATATATGTATGTAGCTTATGACATGCAACAAATCATCTACCAGAAAGGTCAAGTAAGCATGAGTAAAAATCGCCAAAGAGTCTCCAATTTACAATGAGACTCGTTCACCTTCTGTTTGACATTTTGTTATTTTCTATAAAAACAATTCATTCATCAGTTACATGAATTTCAAATAACTTAACTTCCATCTTGAGAGTCAAGACCAATCATAGATTCTTTTGAAAGAGAAGTGATGTTGAATCATGTACTAATTTGCCAACTCAGAGTTAAGTTAAACTTGTCCCTAATCCAAGACATTAATTACAGTGATAAGTGCTACCTGCTTCCTTGTATATCAGCATGTACGATTTCACCTCGGTGAACGAATCTCAATTTGGTTTAAAGCAATTGAACAAATCTATACTATCATAGTAACGCCTGAAGTAATGAATATATATACTTGTGTTTATCAATAAGGTTACGTTCATTTATTATTATTATTATTATTATTATTATTATTATTATTATTATTATTATTATTATTATTATGACATTTCTTTTAAATTTTGCTTGATTGATTTGTATGCATAGAAATTTGAATGCAGTATTTACAAGAGCCTGCGTAGATTATAGATCATATTGTTTCTATGTATTTTCAAACATACTTATTCACTTCCTTCTTTATACAGTAAGGATACTATCTGATCAATAAAATTTTGTATAATTTTACTAAATATATATTCTTTATTACCATACTTGTTGAAAATTAATAAGTTATCTAGAAATATATAAGGGGACAAGAGTAGCGCACTATGTTAATTGGTAATCACTTAATATAATTAATGCTAACAATGGCCCACAAGAGAAATCATGATAAAACGCCTAATGAAAATCTCAACAATTGCGGAACGAAAAAGAAAACGCAAAATTCATCCAGTGAAAAATTGCTGCCTCATGCTTCTCTAAAGAGGTGTTCGCCTGATGATGGACATATGTGTTTGAAATGTACTATTATGTTTTATATATAAATGTTGTGGTTAATAATCGATGACATGGTGTTTTAATATTTCTCAGCAGAATATTGATCTAGAACTATATTCCTTTTTTTAAGACATTCAGATAAATTTATGGCTTTGCCTAACGGATTTAGTGTTTCTCTGTCAATCATTCTTGTAAGTGTAGATGAGCCGGCCGTGGAATGCGCTTCAGGAAGCATTTGCTTATCGTCACTTTTAAGTTCATCGAGCGTTTGCGCCAATAGGTGTTCTGGAGGGACTTTGCTTCTTTCTCAATAACTTGGCAACCGACTTATGTTTGGAACATGTGAACACGTTTCTATTGCGTGACTCTCTTGCGAGTCGGGTTTCCTATACATGCAACTCACATACACTCACACGTACACACTCACACACACACACACACACATATATATATATATACATACATATATATATATATATATATATATATATATATATATATATATATATATATGTATATATATATATATATATATATATATATATATATATATATATATATATATATATATATATATATATATATATGTGTGTGTGTGTGTGTGTGTGTGTGTGTGTGGGTGAATGGGAATGTAGATTAAATTTATCTGCTTTATGCTCCAAGGCCTATGAAAAAGGTTTATTTTTTAATTATTGAATGTTAATGTAATGATAAAAACATTTTAATGATTTGTAACTAAAAGATATTGATGTATTCTAGAACTTATCCACGTCGCTATCCACCTCACGTGGGTATTGCGTAATGTCGTTTATCCCTGGATAATCTAGAGGCTATCAGTAATTTTCAAGAGAAAATGGATACCGATTAGGACGGGCGACGAGTTTTAGAGACTTGAGTCATTTTCTTCTCGTTCACATTGCTCTTACAGAGACATTTCTTAGGCACCATCTATGGTACTGCTAAATTTCTTCCAATATTTCAAAGCTGCGGTTGTACTGAAAAACAAGGAAACCTTGGAAGATCGAATATCATCAGAAACTGTTCATCATCTTTTAGTTCTGAAATTAAGTCCTAAAAAATCCTTCAAAATTCGAAGCTGAGTTTCGTCGTCATCTGTCTCACTTCATAGAGACTCAGAAAAATAAGGCTTACATCACAATATGATTTTTTTTAATTGGTAAATTATTATAAAGTGGGAGAATTGTGAGTATTCTTTTAATCTTGTAAAATATCGTAAATACTTATATTTAATCTTGAATTCAGTTATTGTTAATATTTGCTGGCTATTATTTTATTTTGCTGTTATTGTTTTACAATTTTCTTTGCTAAATCCTTTATTAAGGGAATGAGATATTAAAGTAGATTTTACAATATTTACAGTGTGTAATAGCTGAAGGTAAAACCCACATATAAATACACACACACACACACACACACACACACATATATATATATATATATATATATATATATATATATATATATATATATATATATATATATATATAAATGTATTAGGTCTGGGTCAGAATCCCGACTGTCATAATCCAGACATCCACAAACACGACTGGCAAAATCTCAACCAGCCAGGGGACCGATATACATAAAATCGTGACAGCCATAATCCTACAATTGGTTTTCTCCCTATAGTCGATCCAAACCATGGCAGTCTTAAAACAAATGGTTTAAGATAAGATAATACCTTGGGTTATTATCCTGGATGTAGTTTTCTTTTCACCAATTTGTATTCCAGGTGGTCAATGAAAAGCAAATTGCAACCTTGGAAGATTTCATCCCTGCTCATTCAGAGCCACACGGGGTGTGTAACTGAAGCATATAAACATAGCCTATTTCACAACGTCAAATACGTTTCAATTGAGAGAGAGAGAGAGAGAGAGAGAGAGAGAGAGAGAGAGAGAGAGAGAGAGAGAGAGAGAGAGAGAGAGAGAGATTATTATAGAGGAAGAGTACTATATTCCAAATTTCAAAGTGATTGCAAATGATTCCGGTATACTGAGAATAGCCCCAATGATCGAGAGAGGATATACAGAGTTTCAAGTATTTTTTGGCGGAAAAAAAAGATTGGAGGTCCTTAGGTTAATCTTTCTTGAATAACTATTCCTGCAACTAATGTAAAAAATACATATTTATCCCTCTCCTTGCCAGCATTGAAGTACGATCTGTACCAACCGTGTGTCACACGATCGTACATAAATTGTTTTATATATATTATGCTTGTATCTGCGCTCTTCCCTCGCACTAAAAAGAACCTGAATGATCATGTCTCCGGTTTTGCTCTGTAACATTGTCTGTCTCTCGAACATGTTATGTCCTGTTGCCTTGAGGTTTTGTATATAAAGGAGAGTGTTCCTTAATAAAGTACTCAGTTGATTGCATCCTGCCTTTGAGTCACAACCCTCTCTCGGCACCGTCACAGATCCCTGAGGCTCAAAAAACCTATGTTTGATTAAAGAATTTCTAGTGAAGGCTGAATCTTATACTGGCCATTATAACTTTCTGATGGAATGTTTCTGAATTCAAATTAATCTTTCTAATCCCTATAGCGTGTATTTGAAGCTTAATAAATCAATATGACCAATTAATTGGTGGTTCTGGCCAAAAATGAAAATTTTACTGTCATACAGAAAGAGCCAAGATTACATTGAATTATTTTTGGCATGGGTAAAATAAAAATTAAGGGGGTTGTAATGATAATCCTACTTCCTCGCAGTTTTCTGCTGCTCACAAGAAAATCTTAGTTTAAAATGATATTCATGATGTCCACCCATACTCAAGTGTTCAAGTAATGTTGCTCATTTACGTAACTCGATTGATGTTATAAATGTGTCTTCTCCAAAGAACATGTTAATGGAAGATAGCAGTTTTGGTGAAATTGATAATAATGAGAACTATACTTAGATTCCTACGTCCTATCACCTAACACTTTTTTTAGTAGTATTGGAGCATATATTGCCGGATTCACTGTTCATGAATTGAAGATGTCATTGCATTGTGAAGCCTGCTTACATTGTTCGACTGTCAATGACAATAATGTATTACCAAGTTTAACCAAACTGAAAAGAGAAGGATATTCATTCATTCCTCGTTTGATGATGTAGAAATTAGACAAAATGTGAGATTTTGTTTCAGAAATCAATATCATTCATTGAAAACTCTGACATTAGTTTAAGCAGAAAAGTCCAAAAATGTATATGGTGCTATACAATATCACACGAGGAAAGCATTTTTTTCAAAGCTTAGAGAATATGTTTGTCAGTGACCCATTGCAAAATCATTCAGTTTTGTTCATCATATCAATAGCTCAAAAGTACCTGCAGGTACATTATTCCTATGCAGGGAACCATTTTACTGCCACCATGCAAGCAAATAACAAAATAAAAAGTTGCCAAATATTCTCATTAGGTCTAGTGACCAATAACATACATACATATATATATATATATATATATATATATATACATATATATATATATATATATATATATATATATATATATATATATATATATATATATATATATATTATGTAAGCTGATATATACTGGTAAGGATTAGTTATTCATTAATGTACGATGTTGAGAAATGTAAATATATTAATCATGATCTCTGTAAACAATTATAACAATATTAATAAAAGAAGATACAACACATGCTGTTTGCTTCCGCTGTGCTTTCATTGGTTGATTGTATACGAAAACGCTTTAGCTTTATGACCTTCTATAGACTAACAATGAACATAGTTTGGGTTAATATCCCAACTGTTGTTACTGATGTCTGCCTAAAGGAAGGCAGCTGTGTGTTATCATGGTCTCAATCAGATCTTATTTAAACCATCTTCCAAAATGTTTGATTCGCATATGGGTTTTCATGTTGTTCGCGACATTGAAAATTATCAGTGAAAAGTTTGTGCATAAAATTTCCCATTGAATTCAAATTTTCAATCGTTTACATATGGTTTGATTAATTTTATTAAGGTATTTTTGGAAAATGGTAAATTTAATTGCCTATTATCTAAGGTTTCAGATAAAAATTCCAATACGTCAACTTAATAGGCAATTGAATTTACCATTTTCCAAAAATACCTTAATAGAATTAATTAAACTATGTATAAAAGACTGCAAATTTTAATTTAATGAGAATTTTTATGCACAAACTTTTGGTATGGCTATGGGAAACCCTTTGTCCCCAGTACTTAGTAATCTATATATGGATTTTTTTGAAAGTAGAATCTTAAATAACATCATACCTAATAATGTAAAATGGTTTCACTATATTGACGACATAATATGTGTGGTCAGAAAATGAAAATTTAGATCACTTTTTTCTTAGATTGAATAGCTTGGTACCGTCAATAAATTTCACTATGGAGCTAGAGAATGATTGTACCTTACCTTTTTTTGGACCGTCGTATACACAGGTATAACAATAGACTTACGTTTAGTATATATAGAAATCCAACGAATATCTCAGCATATGTCCATTACTACTCAAATCAAAGCAACATAGTTAAGAAATCTGTATTTACTTCCATGTTTTTAAGAGCATTTCGAGTCTGCAGCTCTGAATATATTGATGATGAAATAAATGAGATTAGAGAATAGGTAAAAAGCTGAAGTACCCTGAAATTGTGTTAGATGATGCACTAAGAACAGCAAAAAAGACCTTTTCCGGTAATGATAACAGAAAGAACTAAAATACACAAAATTTACTTGTAGTACCTTATAGTAATTCTTTTAAAGAAATTCCCCAACTGTTGAGAAATTTCAATGTAAATGTAGCATTTAAGAGTAGCAATACAATAAAAACAGCCTTAATAAAGAATTCTCCTGACATTACCAAGGGACGTGTATATCGTATTCCATACAATTCATGTGAAAAGTACAGCATTGGTCAAACTGTGAAGCCCTAGAAAAGAGAATTGAACAACATAAGAAAAGTTTCTGATATGCTCAAGATAATAATGCACTCTTTGCCCACGTTAGAGATAAAAATCACTATTAATTGTTCGTGTGCAAATGAATTATTGGTTCATTCAAATAACTTACTGGAAAGAAACATCATAGAGTCCAGTTTCATAAAAGAAACCTTTGAAAATGACTTGAATATTGGACATGGAATGTATAAACTCGACGCCTTTATATGTAAAGATATTTGCAAGCTATATAAAAAGAACTTAACCACTTAATGTAGAACTGAATGTATTGTGAATAATTGACGTTACTGTGAAATTAATATTTAGCCCTAAACCACCATTCACTGATGGGTACAAATATTTCATACAGTATACATAAGTATTTTGCCACTATATATTGTTTTGTTAGATATAAGTACTGATTTATACGTAATTGTATATTTATGGTAATAAGGATATATGTGCATAACTATATATACATGTTAATTATGTGAAAAAACATGTATATGTAAATCTATGTATGTGTCTGTATATGTATACCTGTATGTGTACACGTATGTATATGTCTATGTATATATTCATGCGTTTGATTGTATATGAATGCCTATATGTGTATACGTATGTATATGTCTAGGTATATATTTATGCGTTTGATTGTATATGAATGCCTGTATGTGTACACGTATGTATATGTCTATGCATATATTTATGCGTTTGATTGTATATGAATGCCTGTATGTGTATACGTATGTATATGTCTATGTATATATTTATATACATAGATATGTTTTATATATACATATAATTTTTTTTATACATTTATATGGATAAGGCTACCATTATTGATATAAAGAAATTGTATTGAAAGTCAAAACAAGAATTTAACGGTCACCAGAAATGATCCTTTCTGGCAGGTGTCAAATGTAATGAGCTTTGATCTCCGCCCAGGAAACACCTGACACCTGATAACAGCGCAGGTAGCTGGTATGGGAGAGTCATTGTTCTATAAGTCTCTTATATGTATGTTCGTACGTTTACTGTACCTATAAAATGTAAAGAAACTGCTCCCACAGAGAGAGGACCTCCTGACTGCAACTGCTGCTAAGCTGTCTCGCCTCGCTAACTGCCGACCACCTGCTGCTTTTGCCTGGAGATATCTGCTTGCTGACTGCTGCTATTTGCTACCCTCTCTGCCTGCAGAGATCGCCGCCGCCGCCGCCGCCGCCGCCGTCGCTGTCAACAGTATTCCTGTCTGTAGGGGCTGCCTTGTGATATCCCTACTGTGTAGGTTGCTGTAGGGCGCCTTTCAGCGCCACTGTCAAGGGCCTTGCCCTCAAATACTGGCTGATCTTCAGCCTTTTCTATTAGGAAGAAATCAAAGGACTTGTTAGGCTTTATGCTCTAAAACTATCCTAACTTTTCCAACAACTAACAGACCCTCCTGTGGAACATCTGGTAGCCTCACTCACCTCATCCACCATCACCTCATCTACCCTCACCTCATCCACCCTATCCACACAGGTCAAGGCAATTGCCTTCGCCCCAAGGAACCCAAGACAGTACAATTCAACATACACTCAGGAATAAGGGTCCTTAATTAGAGCTCGGCCGGAGCGAGGCCAAAATTGTCCTCCCTAATTGCAGTATGCAAAACGGAGGAGATAGATGTCCTCCTGTAGCAAGAAACATTCCTAAAAACAGGAAAAAATCTAATAATTTCAGGTTACAATGCCTTCACCATGCCACAGATAGGCACAGACAAAGGCTTAGCTGCATTAATTAGAACAACAATACCAAAAACAAGGTTACACAACCCAATTCCTTGTGGTACCATGTAGACACACTGGCAGTAACAGTAACATTACTGAACCAAAAGGTAGACATATACAACATATACAAAAAAATAAACAGGGAAGACACAGGAGAGCTACAACTGACATAACTCTTTGCTCATGCAGAAAGAACACCAACACTTATATGTGGGGATTTTAATGCACACCATCCTATATTATCCTCCCAATCAATGACAAACCCTTCAGGGGAGCACAAAGTCTTTGCCCTGGTGGAATTTGAAGGAGTTGCCCTTCTAAACACAGGGCAACCTACACACTTAAAAGGAGGCAGACTAGATCTGACTTTTGCCACAGCAGCAATAAGACACCTAACTAGATGGCAAGTGCACTCAACCCTGATTAGTGACCACTTTACCACAGTAACAGAATTGGAGATACAACAGCTACCTCCAATTCCACCACCTCCACCAAGATGGAATCAAGACCTGACAGACTGGGTCTGCTTTCAACTAGCCATAGAGGAATGGGCAGTAAGCTACAATCCTCCAGAGGATATAGATCAACCAGAGAAAGACCTAGTTCATGCGTTTCACAACACAGCTGATAAAGCAATACCCCTGAAGGCAGCAAGAGGAAACTACACATACAAGGACTCCTGGTACTACTGCCCAGAAATAAGGAGACTTAAAACACAGCTAAATATGGTCACAAAAGTTTAACAGAAGAAGATCCACAGCAAAGAAGAGAGAACTACTGCAAACAGTTAAAAATGTAGTACAACAAAGAATCCATGAAATAAGAATAGAAAAATGGATGGAATGGTGCACAAACTTGTCACAGTGCACAACACTCGCAGAGTTATGGAAATGGCTACACTGAGTAGCCGGAAAAAAGAAGACACCAGTTGCAACACACCCACACCCACAAGAGGAGGCAGAAAGAATTGCAACAGCCTTTGCAAACAGAACACAATCAGCTAATCTCTCTACTGAAACCAAAATGCTGCAAGAGCAACTGGCGCCAGCCAGGTGGGAGGAAATTAACACAGCCTGCTAGCTACAGGATGACACAGACACCCCATACACAATTGAGGAATTGAGGGCAGTACACAAATCAGGAAAAGACACTGCGTCAGGGGCAGACAGGATCACCTACACCATGATCAAACACATGGGTCCAGCAGGAGAAACTGCATTCCTGGGGTCAATGAACAGAACATACCTTGAGCACATAAGGCCTCAAGCCTGGAGGCAACAAGACACACAGCTGATCCCCAAGCCAAAGGATCCAGGGAATACCAGACCAATAGCTTTATTATCCTACATGGAAAAGACAGGAGAAAAAATGGTTCTAAACAGAATGAAATACAAAATTGGCCCCCTACACAAACAGCTATATGCATATCAGGAGGGAATTGGAACTTCTGAATGCATTACTGACGTTCTCAGCTGTATTAATCAAAAGAAGGCAACAATAGTCTTCATAGACTTTGAAAAAGCCTTTGAGCTTGCCAGTCGAGCAGCAATGCTGCAGTCAGTGGCCAGAAAAGGAGTAATAGGTCACCTACTAGCATGGACTAAGAACTACGTGCTAGGAAGACAAGCTGGAGTCAAATTCCAATGAGTGATATCAGCTTTTCACGACTGGGAAAATGGCACACCATAAGGTTGGATTTTCAACCCCCTTGCTTTCAACATCCTCATGGAAAACATAGCCTCTCTCCAACTCCCTGAATGAGTAGAGATATTTATCCATGAAGTTGATGTATGTGTAATAGCTCGAGGACCAGTCAGAATGGTAAGAATGCAGAGAGCACTGAATGACATCAGTCAAAAGTCCAAAGAGCTGGGACTGAAAATAAATATAGGTAAAAACAAAGCAATGACAATTAAAGCCCCAAACCCCCTGCATCCACTCACAATAAGAATGGAACTCCTAGAGTGGGTGGACAGTTACATATACCTGGGAGTTGTGAAAGACAAGCAACTCACCTTCAAGGAGGAAATCAAGTATCTCATGGAAAAAGTGGATGCCAGACTGGCAGCCATGAGATACATGACTAAGCTAAATGACGGAGCAAATGAGCATGTTCAAAAGAAGTGCTACCTAACCTGTTCCAGAATGCTAGTAGACTATGCTGCTCCAACCCTAACAAACCTGACAGACCCCCAAAAAAGCCTCAGTAGAAGTAATTCAAAACAATGCCATGAGGCTCATGCTTGGAGCCCCTATATGGACAAGACTGTGCAACATAAGGATGGAAACTGGTCTGCCATCCCTTGAAGACAGGATTGCACAGAGAAATGAATCCATAATTGCAAAGATGTTCCTCTCAGACAGAGACTCGATAACAAAAAAGAGAGTACGACAGGAACTATCAAAGCACCCTGAGGTTCAAACCCCAAGTTCCTATGGCAAAGACCATAGTAACAACATAAAGAGCCTGGGCCTAGCTGAGGATATTATGCAGCTAAGCCCAGACTCAGGACAGGGTGCGCAACACATCCCACCGTGGAAGAAAGAAGTAGCA
The DNA here is from genome assembly GCF_036898095.1 of Palaemon carinicauda. Classification (NCBI taxonomy): domain Eukaryota; kingdom Metazoa; phylum Arthropoda; class Malacostraca; order Decapoda; family Palaemonidae; genus Palaemon; species Palaemon carinicauda. The sequence continues at coordinate 63,196,066 of NC_090732.1, forward strand.
ACTTTCAGGTACACTAAGCTTCCTAGAGCAAAGGAAGACTGCACAATGGAGGAACTTAGGAATGCAGCCCAGGCAGCAATCCGGATTGCGGAAACAGCAGGGGTGCAGACCTACTACACTAATGGTACTGTAGACCCTGGAACCCAAACAGCGGGAGCTGCAGTAATCTCCAGTAACCTCACGGCCTGCTGGAGGACATCCAACAATGCCTCCACCATGCAAACAGAGCTTGTTGCAATAAAACAAGTACTACAATACTCCACTGAAAGTGAGGAAGGACCAGCAGTCATACACACTGACTCAAGATCTTCAATGCAAGCATTGCAACATGAAAAGAATAAAGAAATCAAGGCCCTGCTGGCTGGTATCAAAACACTATCTTATCAGCACAATGAAAGAGGCAGACATGCAACTCTAAACTGGATTCCCAGTCACATTGGGATACCAGGAAACGAGAAGGCTGATGAACTAGCCAAAATCACCAGGCACATAGAAAGTGTACAGGTGCACATACAGACTGCACTACAACGGATTAAGAATAAAATAAAGCCACAGCTCAAAGAAAATCTAATCAAGGAGCTACACAAGAGGATAGGGAATGGATCTCCCTCTGCCACATGGTACAAATGGGCCACGGAGCTAGAGCCTCCCCCCATAGACAGATACACCCCAAGAGAGCAGGCTGTATGCATACACAGGCTCAGATTGGAATGCAAGGCAAACTGGGAGATCTTGGATACCAACCAAAGACCCTGCGAACACTGTGATGTCATACCACAACAGGCCCTCCTGCACTACCTACTAGAATGTAGGGAAACAACACAGCTGAGGGGTGACCTACAAATAGACACCAACTCACCACAAGCCTGGCAGACTGTTGCCACACTAGGAAAAGCAATTGTCGAAAACATAGAGACACACAGACAATTGCTTACAAGACTACCTCCACCATGGTAACGACCTCTGAAACTCTTATCCAACCATCTCATCCCCTCAGCATAAGGCCCTATTCACATCATCTTGTGTATATTTCCGTACTTAATCTACTACTAAAAACTCTCCGCAGGGACCCTAGGGAGTAAAGGGCTGGACAACCTCACCTGCAACCTTTTCCTACTATTCAAAGGCCTTACATCTCCTTATTCTAACTACCACTATCCGTGACATGATGGCCCTCTCCTACTACCACCATCATCCTTACCCTGTTCATATCTGTCTCTATAACTAGAAAACCTTTCAAATTTCCTCTTAATTAATCAACCAACCTTCAAAAATTGCAGGTTACCTACGGGCCAACCAAGGGAAAGGCCCGGGCCAACAAGAAGTGTTAGCTTTAATACAAACCATCCAATCGACCCTTCAACAAATCAGTCCTCTGAAGAAGTATCACGAAACTAGTCAGGACTTAATCTTATATTTCATATTGTCATTTTCCCTGTGGTTCTTTTGCATCTGAGCATCACGTTTCCCTGTGATTTTTACGCATATATATATATATATATATATATATATATATATATATATATATATATATATATATATATATATATGTTGTAGATATTTTTGTATATATATTATATATACATGCATGCATAAATACAATTATATGTATATATATATATATATATATATATATATATATATATATATATATATATATATAGTAATAATGTTTATTGGACAACAAGTATTTACATATAAAAGATTTACAAAAAAGACTCGGTCCAAGCCCATGTGGAGAAGAGCTCTTCGGGCAATAATGCAACTTAAATAATATCATCAACCTAAAAAAGAATTTATATAGATACACAAAATGTGCACATACATATACAAAAGTATATATATATATATATATATATATATATATATATATATATATATATATATATATATATATATATAAACATATAAATGAGATTCTTAGCATAAAAACAAATGGAAATGCATATTTATATTATAAAGAAGGGTGGTATATGAAACTAATGGTATATACATTGAAAAATTGTAGATATTAAGCAAAAATTCAGTAAAAGAATTAGTTTTACAAACAGACTATTCGAATCAATGAAACTGATACTTGCATTATGGTTAGGTAGGCAAGTATAAATATTTATTAACAGCTTTATTACCAATATAACAATAGATTTGTATATGATTTCTCAAAAGATCAAAAGGTAAGCAGTGCCTTTAGATAAGTGGCCAGAGTATTCCAATGTTCAATACCTTGATATAGATACGATTGATCGTATCTGTTAATGCGTATGAAAGGAAGAGTTTGAATTTCTTGATCCATATGGATGAACTGATTGTTCCTGAATTATTTTTCATCTTAAATCTGGAAATTTTTTTAATATAAGTGTTTGGAACATCATATTCAACCCTGGAAAGGTATGATGGGTCGTATGCGACCCCTACAGCATTTTCAAAACCTGTTTTTTCCCCATAAATCATCAGCTGTCTCAAATATGGAAGTGATCGACCTGCAAGGGGTGACTAGTCTACATGCTATTGTCTGCTTTAGGACTGATTTTCGTCTAACTTCCCTCCTTCCCCGTTTTTTTACCTCCCCAGTGGTCGACCTCGACCCTGAAATACCTTTATAGGGGTAAGTGATCAAACAGCAAAGTTATTACATAATTATAAACTGTTGAACAGTGCTGATACTTGTTTGGTTCTTTATAGTTGGAAAGTGTGGGTGGATGGTGTGTCTACCACTTGCATGACATTGGTTTTGGCTTAGATGCCATATATTGCCATGAGGTCCATTTTCCTCAAATGCTAATTTCTGAATTTTTTGTATTTTTTGCAAAATTTCTGATTTTTTTTTCTATTTATTTTGAATTTATCTTCAATAATGGCCAGCAGGCAGTATTCCCTCGGCATGGATGTCATCAACACACTTCTAATGGAGTTAAAAAGAAATGTTGATGATAATATGGAGCTTGCATACCCATTCTTCATTTCAAGTGGTAGATTGGGCTGTAAGAGTTGTAGCGGTCTGCGGCCATTTTGTTGACATACCCGAAAGGTAAGTTGGCATATCTCTATATATTCTTGTTCTGTATAGAATTCGTGATATTTTGGTATATTTTAATGCATAAATATCATATTTTATAGGAGATACAATGATTTTCATAAGAAATTTACATTGTGAAACTAGGCCGTCAAAAAATGACCTTTAGATTTCGCCCCTGATATAACAGTAAATTACACCTTAGTGCACATTTTATTATGTATTTCTGTTCTAGGACAATATGAGTTTCTTCTATAAAAAAATTCGCCTCTTCCTATTTCATTTGGGTACCCAAACAAATTCATGAAATTTGGACAAATTTTTTTGGCCAAAAAAAGTTACCCTTTTTTTCTCATTTCAGATCTTGACTTCTATGGGTCCAACTAATTTCCAGCAATTACACGCTGTTGTTTTGCCATCTAAGAAGGTGTCCCTAAAGGGATTTATGTGTATATGTATATTTTTATTTTCTGTGAATATTTACGTCAAGTCTTTTTTTGTATACTTAAATTTTTATCATATTTCCAATAAATAGTTATTTTGTAGATGGGTATCATTTATATTTTCAGTAGTTTTCAGCATTCTTTGAAGTAATTTTAGCAAGTCAAACAATGCAGATTGATGCATAACTAAATTTTTCCTGAATTTTTTTTTGGAGTCTGGGTCGCGCGACCGAGTATACCCTTAAAGGGGTGTCCGAGTAGCGTACCTATCCAGGGTTAAGGAGAGCTTATAAGTGTCTTCCAGCTTCAATATCGAGAGAGACCGGAAGAGTGGTGATGTATGAGCCAAGTAATCACTGGAGCTTATGATTCTTACCAGCCTTTTTTTAATCATAATTAATGGTTGCAGGACGTTTCTACTACTACTACCCCACACCGTAATGCAGTAATCTAGGTGAGGAGATACTAACGAGTGATACAATTGTTTTATAATATATAAAGGAAAATACTTTAACTGTCATATTAACATGCTCGCAGAAAGTTAGTTTATTATCAAGAATTACACCTAATTTTACTAATATACGAAATCACACTCTTGACCAAAAATCCGGTGGTAGATTTTTAGGTGACCTAAAAATCTACCACTGGACTTTTGGTCAAGAGTGTGATTTCCTATAGTAACTCTATGCTATCTGGAACTCTACACAAAGGTCAACTTATTTGCTAGTAGCCAGTTTTTTACATGAGTTAAATCAGCGCTTGGTGTATCATAGAGGGAGTAGATATTTTTACAGCTAAAATGAAGCATAGTGTCATCGGCAAAGAATATAGAGCAAGATATAAGGAGACAAGGTCTGTCCACGAGCACGTGGGTGGAGCAAAGCTACGTCACGCTGAGAATGGCGTAGGCCGTAGAGTATGACAGTATCGAGATTTTTTGTTAACTCTGAATCTGCCTCTGGATCTATTTCTGTGAAGAATTTTCTTCACTACTCTTCTTCTTCACAGTTTATAGTAGACTTTGTTATTGTTCGTGATGTCACGGCAGGGAAAAATGTGAGTGATGATTCTTCCATAAGTGAGTATCTCAAGATTAATACTTTTGTGTTCATTTTGTATTCATTATTTTACCTTAAGTATTTAGGTACTTTAAATCTCTTAAATACAACTCAAGTCTGCTAGTCTAGGAGGTATGGTTGTCCACACAGGTAAGCCCAACTTGCTAAATTACATTTTAGTTTCATTTTTTGTTTTGTAAGCCCGATGTTTAGAGTTAGGATTATCTTTGTCCCACGGAGTTGCAAGATATCTCCTTGTATACTAAATAAGTGTATTGCTTAAAACTCATGAGTCACAAGTGTTTCAAGCCTGTTCTAAATGAGAGTTGGCACCTCAAGACCACTGGCGTACGCATTGAGGAAGGAAGGCGAACGCGGCTGACATGAACTTGTTGAACTTGACCTCACAAAGTTACAGGCCACGGTACTAAGCGGAACTGCCAAGCCAGGCCCCAGGGTCAACCTCGTGCTCCCACTCTCCACCACTAGCCTGTCCCCTTGCACAATAATGGACCCAGAGTCTACAAAGGTCGAGGTCAAGCAAATAACTTGAGTGTTAGTGAAAGGCAGCTAATTCCACAGAAACGTCTGTTCTAGTCTGGGGGCTAGTTTCAAGGGGCCATTGACTCCGCTAAGTAAGTGCTGTAGGCCTAGTGAAGCAAAACTGAAGACTGCCACTTTCAGGACACGGGCGCCCACAACATATAAAATCTTGTTAGTTCAATTAATGGCCATTCCCCCTTTAGATAAGCTTTTATTTGTCTCATAAGTTAAGTTTAGGTCACATTCAGGCATTACATCTTTCGGGCTGCATGCATGGAAATGAATGTACTTTTAATATTTGGTCTTGGTAATTGCTTGAGGTCACTGACCACATGTTGGGACCTCACAGCAGTGTACCGCACAAATTGTTTATCAGAACATTTTGATTTTATTTATTTCGTTTGAGGGTTAATCCCACGAGTTAATCCCGTTAAATATTTTCAGTATTTTGTGTTGTAAACGGATTCTTTTTTCACTTATTCATTTTGCCATGTGAATAAATCATAATTGAGTTACTGATACTCTTTAAAATTATTGATTTTGCTATGTGAATAAATCATTAATGAGTTACTCCGATTCTTTTTTACTGTAATAAATTATTTGGTATAGATTACAAACTTTGGTATCTTTTACCCCATTATATAAATTTTACCAATTTATACTATAGGATGGGTCAGAAGCACCCGAGATGTTGAGAGTAACCCACTGTAGATATAGGTAAGTTGGTATCAGCGAGTGTACGCTCTTCAACTTAGTGCTTTGAAGGTGAAGATCCCCATTTAACTTTACTTTATACTGTTATACTCCACTGCTCCCATTTTTTTATTGTCTCTAATTGCATTAACGTATGATTCCTGTCCAGCATCTCACTGGGGTCACTGGGACGGAGCCGAAACAGAGCGTAAGAGTGATGACGACTATAGACCCGACAAAGCTAGAATAGGCCATGAATTACTTTCATTTTCACGTGTGGAGTTCTCCGGCCTCTGGACAGTAAAATTTCCGCTTTAGTATTTAAGAGTGACGGTTCGGTTAGGAAAGTGCGTCAGTAAAGTTATTAGCAGGGTGTTTGTGCCTCGTGTGTAAGTGCTCATTATCCTCCCCTGATGATCTTTGTGTAACTGACGTAGGAAGCCTCTCCTGGACTAAGTTCCCACTCAAACATTTGCATAAAAATAATTCTCCCCAATTTCTCTATATAAATAGATTAATTGTTTATATCAGCAATGTAGTCTTGAAGTAGATGATTTCAGATTTTATTAATTCTTTCATCACTGGGTTTTATAGGGAAATAAAAGTGAAACACCTCTCTCCTTTCACTTTTTCTAGTTCTTGTCGCAATTTATAAAATTTTCCTTCCTCTGCATCATCTTGTACATTACTTGTTGTAAATGAAAAATCGATATCCTGAATTGATCTCTTTAGACCTTATTTCTTTGATCGTATCTCTCGATTGGTGGAAAAATATTTATCTGCAAATGTATTTTTTTTCTAAGAAATCAATAATAGTAAAAAAAATTATATATATATATATAAATATAAATATAAATATATATATATATATATATATATATATATATATATATATATATATATATATATATATATATATATATATATATATATATATATATATATATATATATATATATATATATATATATATATATATATATATACTAGGGACACCAATTTTAGTAATAAGAAGATAAAGGGATCAGGTAAGAATTTGGTCAGAAGGGTGGTAAATATACTGTATAGGTCTTACATTACTGAGGATATGAGAACAATGGCATCAACCGCGTGGTCGATATTCGATTAGCATTAAATACATTACAAAGCTAACATGCATAAATCCATAATGCTAATATGTTGCAGGACATTCTTAATTTTTATTGGTTGGTATTTATTTCCGTATGCATATAACTTGAATGACCTTTGATTAAAAACATAACACCGGATGATTTGCATACATTAGTAACATTAACGCCACTTATTAATAAAACTTATTAATTATGACCTACGAACTAAACAAAAATCCCAAAGCTTACCTTCTGACTTGGGTAGATGAAGTGTTGGCATTGCATCGTTTTTTAACCTTACTAGATTTCTTGGTAATGGGATTCCCAGTAATTCATACTGTAAATTCCTGACATAAGCAGATGAATCAAAATATATGTTGCAAATCCTAGAAGACCCTGCAATGAAACAATCTTCTCTCTTACACAGATTAATCCATTTTTTTTGTAATTTTTCTATCTTTAGCAAACGTGTGAAAAATGACATCAGCATTTCTACAAGAATTAAAATTACATCCATAAAGTGCACATATATTTGACATTTTTTCCTCGTAGCAAAATTCATCAAATACTAAAGCAAAATGCCTTATCACAACCGCATGGATAACCCTTCCTCTGTTACACTCCTATACCTGAGTCACGAGTGACGTTATGTGCGAACTTGGTCGATTTTTGAGGCAAATGTGGACAGACCTTGTCTCCTTAGATCTTGGTATGGAGCTTAACCTACCAACTGACCGAGGTAGATAATTGATATAGGTGAGAAAAAATAACGGGCCTAGGACTGATCCCTGGGGAACACCTATTTTGACATTCATAACCACTGAGAGATGACCATTGAGGGGCACAAATTGTTTTCGACTCGTTAAGTAGGATTTTAGTATGAGTAGTGCATTTCCACATATTCCATAATGTTCGAGCTTTTTAAGAAGCATATCATGAGACACAGGCTTTACTGAAATCTAAAAAGACTGCATCAAGGTATACAATTTTATTCATCGCATTGTAGATATTTTCAAGAAGATCATTAACAGCATCACTTGTACTGACGCCATGCAGGATGCCATACTGACAGGTAGAAAAGATATTACATCTAATAAAGAAAGAGTAGAGTCGATTGTATAATAATTTTTCAAAAATTTTATTTAATAAGGGAAGGCAACTTATTGGTCTATAGTTGTTGAGATCCGATTTATCACCAGACTTATGTAACACAATAACGCACACTATTTTAAAAATGTCAGGATAACTGCCAGAGGCAATGCAATGGTTGAACAACAAGGATATCGGAATGGCAAGTAAACTAGCATTATTCTTATATAGTCTAGTAGGGGGAGAATGAATATTTGCTCTTTTGTTCTTTAGTTTTTTTTTATAATGTTGATCACTTCAAGCGGAGAAGAGGGGGTCAAATAGATAGACTGCTGATTTGAAGGAAGCAGATAGAAATGAAAATCTAAATGATTATTTTGAGGCAGGGCATCTCGGACAGTGATGCCAATTGTAGAGAAATGAAGATTAAAAGCATTTGCAATCTGTTGGCTATCAGTAATGGTTTTGGCGTTACGACGATGAGTTTTCTCAGTGACGTGAGCTTTTTCTTGCCAGGCCTGAGGGATGAGTTAATGAGATCCCAGGATTTTTTAGCATCCTTTTGGAGTTGATCAAAGGTACTATAAAAATATTTTTTCTTTGCCATGCAAATTAATGTAAGTAACATATTGCAATAGGATAATTGTTTACAACACCACGCTCTCCATTTACTCCAAAATAATGCAATCCTGCAGTTCTCATCTTCTTGCACAGCAATTAGGTGGTTATTTAAATTCTGGGAAAGCAATAATTAGCAAGCTATGTTGAGGGAGGGGGAAGGGGTTATAAAAAGAAAATAGCTTTGTTTCCTCAGTAAACAACTTGGAACTACGTGTCAACATAGTCAACCAAACAGAATTCGTGATACTAGCGTACATAAACAGAAGTTCGTGATGCCATCCTACCTTTGATATACCGTATATTCAAAATATACTTGATCAAAAATTGAGAGATTACTCAAAAGTGTCACTATTGTAACTTGCATATTTTATGGACACTTTTGAGTAATTATTCCCTTTTTTATTAGGTATATTTTGAATATACAGTATATCAAATGTACGCCGGCATCACGAACTTCTGTTTATGTACGCTGGCATAACGAATTCTGTTTGTTCGTATTTATCTCCTGCAGTAGCAGTATCTGGTATGTTAGTTCTCGCATATCTAGGCATCTTGAACTTTTATTTTACCAGCTTAAAGAACAACTTTGCTCACAGCATACACAAACAGATGTATTTGTACACCTGACACCAATATGTCCCAGGTCAACGGATAATGAGGCATTGGAACTTTGGTTTTTTTCACTTAACTACAAAAAGATTAGTGAATGCATTGTGTACAGCCGATACTCTCAGGTGAGAACCTTGTCTAACAACCGCTCGAATGGTACTGACTACTCCTTGGCAAACAAGGTGCATTGTTTGTTTTATTAGGTCAGTCGATTGAATTGCAAAGTGATCATCGCCCCTTACGTGATTTAAATAACCACCTAATTACTGTGCAAGAAGATAAGAACTGCAGGATTGCATTATATTGGAGTGAATTGAGAGCGTGGTGTTGTAAACAAATACCTACAATAGTTACTATAGCGTTGGGCACTATAAGCACCCAATCTTATTCTTCGATATAAATTATGATTAAAGTTAATTGATTTAGGTAGTCCTTTGGAGAGCCACTTATTCGCCAATCTTTTAACACTTACGTATTTTGTTTTTAGAGGAAAGCATATATATATATACTGTACATATATATATATATATATATATATATATATATATATATATATATATGTATATAAATATATATAAATAAAATAACCTACAATGCATGAAAAATAGAAGTTTATTTAGCTTTCGAAAGGACCATCTCCCTTCCTCTCCCTTGTATTCTGAAGAGGAAGGGAGATGGTCCCTTCGAAAGCTAAATAAACTTCTATTTTTCATACATAGTGGGTTATTTTATTTATCATAAATACACGGAAAATTGTGTATTTTAATGTATATATATATATATATGTACATATATATATATATATATATATATATATATATATATATATATATATATATATATATATATATATATATACATATGTATGTATATATATTATACATATATATATATATATATATATATATATATATATATATATATATACATACATATATATATATATATATATGTATATATATATATATATATATATATATATATATATATATATATATATACATACATATAAATATATATATATATATATATATATATATATATACATATATATATATGTATATATATATATATATATATATATATATATATATATATGTCCTAATCCTTGTATGCAAAAATATGTGTTTGATACATCAAGGTTAATGACCCTTTTAAGAGTACCATGAATGTCATAAATTGGAGAGTGCGATCACTGAACTCTGTTATACGTGACATGTCCCTAGAATCATAAGGTGATTTGTTTGACAGTATATTTAAATCACAGTGGAGAATTCCACAGAACCTAACAATTCAGCATGTTGATAAAGCAACAATGCACCTTGTTTGCCAAGGAGTAGTCAGTACCATTCGAGCGGATGTTAGACAAGGTTCTCACCTGAGAGTATCGGCTGTACACAATGCATTCACTAATCTTTTAGTAGTTAAGTGAAAAAAACCAAAGTTCCAATGCCTCATTATCCGTTGACCTGGGACATATTGGTGTCAGGTGTACAAATACGTCTGTTTGTGTGTGCTGTGAGCAAAATTGTTCTTTAAGCTGGTAAAATAAAAGTTCAAGATGCCTAGATATGCGAGAACTAACATAGCAGATACTGCTACTGCAGGAGATAAATACGAAGGAGCAGTTGGTTATAGTGATGTCGATGAAGAATACAGACGAGAACTACAAACACAGTACTTAGAAAATAAGTTAGATAACCTAGCAGAGTTAATGAACAGATTTTGGTTAAATGAGAAGAGGAGCGGCACGCAACCACAGCATATCCAATGTACAAAAACGAAGTTCAAAAGCACACAAGTGAAAGTACATATGCACAGCTGGGTGAAAATGCGCTAAACGTCGTAGTTCGAAAACTACCAGAACTCCAGGCAAGTGTTAGGCCTTTTGATGAGACTTTGAAGTAGCCACAAATGGATGGCCAGAAAGAGAAAAAACTATTCAAGTGATTAGGTTACTGAAAGATGCTCCGGCAATGGAGGTAATGTGTTGGCCACAAGACATTTAATTGAGAAATCTGCCTTACCTGATGCAAGAAAAGGGGACATAAAAGAAAATTACAAACCCATAATTTGGAAAGGGGAATCCGTTCTCAGTTTTACAACTCACATTTTCCAGGATTGTGATTGGTTTGCTATACGGAGTGCCAATCTCCCAGAAGGTGATAAAGCGATTGCGCGTAAACATATTTGCAGATTAGTAAACCTGTATTTTTGTGGTTATTTGTTCGATGACAATGGCTCGTTAGCAGACATAGTGATGGCGATACAAAACATTCTAGATAGTTTGTCAGAAGATAAAATGACTGAGAATAACTACCCCGATTCTGAGAAGGTGAAGCTATGAGAGGCACTCACCAACCCTCAGAGCGGGAGAGTGGAGAATGCAGTCAGCAGGTGAGAAGAGTCTTCAGATATTAGCAGTGTGGGGAGAAGGGCACCGACGAGTGGAGTGCCCCACCCAAGGATCACCCCGCTGTTACACTTGTCAGGCATAAAGTCATCTATCTCGAGAGTGCCCAGCAAAAGACGCCGAGGGCGGGCGGGCTGTGGCACACTCACATAAGCCTCCACCTAACATCCGAAGAAAAGGATACTGAGGCAGGGAGAGACATGGGAGATCGATGCACTGCCCCCCCCCCCTCCCTCCCGCACGACATCAGAAGCAGCAGCCGAGGCAGCAGTGAGAGTGACTATGACGGACTTGGTAGAGCAGGCACTGGGACCTCCATCGGTACCCCTGACCTCACCCCCTCAGCACTAGGGAGAGGAGCAGGGGGCAGCGGCATTGCAAGCGAGGTCGTTGGCACGTGCCCTATATATCCTCATGGGCAGCTAGGAATGTTAGCAGTCACGATTGACCTACCAGATAAGTCCATTCGAGCGCTGATCGATACAGGAACCAGCGTTTCGCTGATTGAAAAAACATTCTCTTCAAACCCATTACAGTCAACGGCATCCATCATCGTCAACACGCCAGGAGGAGATAAACTACATGTAAGGCATACAACATTCGTTAAATTTGAGGTGGTATCTGTGAAGTTTACACAAGATTTTTTGTCTTGCCCACCTTGGGAATTTCAGGGTTAGATTTATCATTAGTAATCAAATATGCATATTTGGGGGAAAAGATACAATAACAATAAAAGCTGGAGAGTGCATTTTGCCAATAGAAAGTCATGAGAGAGTAAGTGCTTGTGCAGGAATGGAGAGACAATTAAGTAAGGTAACAGCTGTACCTGAAAGAGGAGAATTGTTGTCTCCCCAGACACTTACGAGCATATCAGTGACCCTGTGTCAGACTCTTCCGGAAGGAACCAAGGTCGTTGTTAAACCCCATGACAATTGGGCACACGTAGTACTAGAGGGATTGTCAGAAATAAAAGAGAATAGAACTGTTATAACAATAGTTAATTTGTCAAATAAAAGACTTGTGTTAGGAAGTGATTCTGTGTGAATTACAGTTATGTGAAATTTCTAATAATGGGATCTCAGGAGCCACAACTCCAACCCTCACAGATGAACGCACTCAGAACTTAATTATGCAAGCACGAAAACTATGTCCGCCAATATATCAACCTGTAGTTAGTAACATTGCTAATAATCATTCCGATGTAATTGCAATTGGAGACGAGCCTCCTGGGAGGATTGATCGATTTCCCTTTATCATTGAAACTAGGCAGGCGGAGCCAATCATGTCAAGGCCTTATAAGGTACCCATTCATCTCCAGGGAGAGATAAAAAGGGAAATTAGTAAATCAAAGGAACAAGGGATAATCGAGGAGAGCGAATCCCCCTGGGCTTCTCCAATTGTAGCTGTTAGGAAAAAGGAGGGCTCAGTAAGATTGTGTGATGATTATAGGAAGTCGAATGCAGTCACTAAGGATAATGCATTTCCATTGCCCTCGATCGAAGAATTACTTGTGAAGGTACGGGATAGTGATTATTTTATGATTGATTTAAAGTCTGAATATTATCAAATACCCATTCAGGAAGACAGTAAATGTAAAACGGCATTTATAGCCAACAATAAACTATTTAAGTATAATTTTCTTCCTTTCGGTGTTAAAAATGCTCCAAGTCATTTTTCTACAGTAATGATGGTAGTTTTGTCTCCCTTAATTGGCTATAATGTTCTTGTTTATTTTGACAATATAATAATTACAGGGAAAAACGGCCAAAGAACATAATAATATTCGTAAAGCTTTAGAACATTGCGACGTAATGGTATGATAATAAATTTGTTAAAGTGTAAATTTTTCGGTATACAGGTCACATTTTTAGGTCACATAATAACCCCAGAAGGTATCCAACCCTGCCCCAGTAAACTAGAAGCTATTAGAGATTTCCCCAGTCCACATACCCCTAAGGAAGTAACTGGGTTCCTAGGGCACGCTGGGTATTACCGTAAATCTAGAAGAGGTTTTGGAGAGATAGCGAGACCCTTAGACGCTTGAAAGAAAAAAAAAGTAATAAATTGGGGATTGAAAGAAGAAAGGGCCTTTAACCATTTGAAAGCTGCCTTAACTAGCAATGACTAACTCACATATTCTAGATTTGATCGCCCGTTTATAGTGACAACAGATGCTAGTAGCGTGGCTGTTGGTGGCGTAATTTCTCAACGAGATGGTAAAGGTAGAGAGTGACCCATTTGTTTTGCTACCAGGGCATCAAAATAGGAAAAAAAGAATGATAGTACATTCAATTGAGAGGCTTTGGTTATTCTTTGGGTTCTAGAGAGGCATCAGTTCTTTTTATTAGGTCAGTCGATTGAATTGCAAAGTGATCATCGCCCCTTACGTGATTTATTTTACAAAGGTGACTTGACATGTAGACAAGTAAGATGGATTGAAAGATTATTAGAGTTTAGTATAAAGGGGTTTTACCACATAAAAGGTAAAGCTAGCAAGGTAGCTGATGCCCTCTCTATAGGTGCAGTAATAGGAGTGGCAACTAGGTCACAAAAGAGGTAAAAAGAACGAAACCAAAATATTGAAGACCCCATCAAAATAGAGAACAGTATGTAAATTCATACGAGGAGCAATTCGAAATTGAGATATGCAAGAGAGAGAGAGAGAGAGAGAGAGAGAGAGAGAGAGAGAGAGAGAGAGAGAGAGATGGGATCGGTGAAGCTGAATGTATATGGGTGACCGAGGACATGACCAGGGGTGTCCTGAATGAGTGCCCTAATGATGCAGGTGTGATTGACATAGGAGGTTGGGACATAAAGGAAGTCTGAGAGGGACAGAAAAAAGAGGAATGGATGGAAAGAGTGCGAGCAGTGATTAAAGGGGAATCGGAGAGTTATCCATCATTTCTGAATGTGCCTGCTGAGAACTTTTTTTTTATAGAGAATGATATCTTATATTGTGCTCACGAGAAGAGGGGAGGAGAATTTTGTGCACTGGTAGTTCTTCTTCCTCTTTAATTAATCAAGCCATCCACATTGTATATGCAAGTCCGTATGCAGAGCATTTATGGATTAATAGAACATTAAGGAGAGCTCGTGAATCCTTCTTTTGGTTAGGATTGAAAAAATCTATAGAAAATTATATAAAATGTTGTCATGCTTGTAGCTGTTTCAAAGAACATAAAAACACTGTACTGGAAGCCTGTGATTCCTATTAATTTTTATAGGGTGCATATGTATGTATTAGGACCATTTCCTATTTGTTTAACACAATATAAGTATATATATGTGTATTTGTGGATGCATTTACTCGTTACACTCATACTTACACAATGTTAGATAAATCAGCAAATTCATTAGCCCAGGCACTGTGCTCTTTCATTACTAGGTTTGGTTGCCCGAAAATTTTGATAAGGGATAATGGTCTTGAGTTTATAAATAAGGTAGTGAAATCGGTCACCGACTTGATGAAAATAGAATACTTTTCAGTGACCGCATATAGGCCTTCAGCTAATAGTCCATGGGCCAGAAAGTGAAACCCTCCCCCCCAGGGAATTTCCACGACCCCCCTAGTTTTCTTCCTTAGGGTGTCCTTTATGCATATCCAGGTGTTTCCAAACACATAAATGTGGCAAAAAGGCCAAATTATCACTTTTTGTACAAACCGCATGCCAAATTTTCACATTTTCAGCCGCACTGACTTTGTGTCACTTTATTGGCTATAACTACCTTAATATCCAAACTAAGTGAACAGTTTTGGTACCAACATAATGCTAAGACCAAGAGCTACACAATGGTATATAATTATGTCCATAATTAATGATTAATTTTTTGTTAAAAAATGGGCATGTGTAACTAGTTGCTACTGATACTGATGAAATTGTTGAGGCATTTGGTTACATTTTTGTATTTGATTTTGTACATAATCTTATTTAGAATATTGTATATCAGTTTCGTTCACTAATTTCCCAAAATATGTGAATTAAGTGACAATAATCAATTGATTGTATAATGGCCACATTTTACCAGCAATACCCCTTTTTCTCCATAACTTCTGTAAATTGTTACATAACTGCACCATTTTGGTGCCAATAGATAACAATATATTCCCCAGCTTTCTGAAATTGGTTCTGTGCATAAATTATGATGAATTTGCATTTCAGGCGAAGGATCCAATATCAACTGGTGATAATTAGTCAGCATGGCAGAACGTCCAGTTAGTTTACTGAAAAAGAAAAGTCAGAGGAAATCTCTGCAGAGTGTGCTAAAAGGACTTACATTATACATTTTTCTGAACAGAAAACTGACAAAATTGTTCGAAAACTGACTGATTTGAGCTTTGAAAAGATCAAGGAATCAGTGCAGCTCCGCAAAGCTAGTGCTGATGCTAATGTGAGGATGGATGAAATCTATGAAGAAGTTCCAGAGACCCTGAATTCAAATACCCATGGAATACACAGGAAGTGTTATCAAAAGTTTATAAATGTTGGTCATATCAAAAGTAGAAAACGACAACATCCAGTTGAAGATGACGAAGGGCCTTCAACTTCAAATCGAAAGCAAGTATCATCCTCATCAATTTTATTTCCTTCAGAGAGGTGTCAGAGAGTTTCCAACAAAGTGTGTTACAGAAACTGCAGCTGAGTCAATACTACAGGCTGCAAAGCATAAAAATGACTACACATTACTTGGAAAGATTGAAGGCTGTGACTTACAAGCACGAGAGGCACATTACCATAATTCTTGTCGCTGAGATTACACTCGTAAGCAGGAGTGAAATGTTAATAAAGAGCCGGATCAAAGTGCTGTTGAACATTTAGCTGCCCATAGTGAAGCATTCTCCTACATCTGTGATTATGTTGAAGAACATATAATCAAGGGGTGCAACGTAGAACGTGTGACAATGTTGAAAGAGAAATATTTGCTGTATTTACAAGAACATAATCCATCAACTTACAATCCAAACTACAAAACCTATAAACTCAAGAATAAGTTGGAGAAACATTTTAGTCACAGGGTTAAATTCTGGACACCCAAATACCGAAGTGAACATATATATTCTGATCTCTTACCAGTTGGACAAGCAGTAGAGGCAGCATTTGAGATGGCCGCCTCTGAGGAAAGGTTTCTCCAGCAAGCAGCTATGATGCTCAGGTGACAACTGATGGATGCCAAAAGGAATGCAGCCGTACTGCCATGGCCACCTACAGCAGTGCAGTTGATGTCCATAGAGAACAAACCACCACCAATCCTGATTAACTTTTTGTCGCAGCGTCTATGTGGGAAACCATTTAAAGATATTTCGTCAAAGATGGAGAGAATGGTTGATTCATGTGCTCAAGATGTATGTTATGCTATGAGCCGAGGAGAATGGAAAATGCCTAAACATGTCCTTCTTGGAATAACTTTGAGACATATGACAGGAAGTGCTGAGCTCATTACACTGCTGAATCATTTCGGTCACTGTTAGTCATATTCCCAAGTGATGGAGCTAGAAACTGCCACATGTAACCAAATCAACACACAGGAATCCTTACTTCCCGCAGCCATATCATTCTGTATGAATAATGTAGTTCTCCACTTCAGCTGGGACAACTTCGACCTGTCTGAAGAAACGCCATCAGGGGCTGGAACAACACATGTAGCACATGGTATTATGATTCAGGAGACATCTAGTACTGTAAGTTCGGACATGAACAGGGAGCAGCCACCTCAGCAGTCAGGGAAGAGTAATAAAGACAGGTCAATTCGCTATGAGGATAAAGAACTGCCACCTTGTTTCATGAGTAGGACTGAGCATAATTTGAGAGTGGAACATGTATCTGTGACAATACCAGTATCATTTCATGAATTCAAGGAATCAGACTTTGCTTGGACTATTGCAAGATTGTACAAATCTAATGAACAAAGTGTTCCTGGTTGGGCTGGATGGTTGTCACTGACTGGAAAAGGTGATTATGTTGAAGCCTGTGCTCAGTCTACAGTTAATTACACGGTCCCAGTACATAGGGCAATTACTGATAATGCCACAGTTCAGCACATACTCCGACTATGCCAGCAGACCACAAAAGAGGTGCAGCAGGAGGTCACTATCGTAACTTTTGATCTAGCTGTAGTAATGAAAGCTTACTCTATCATGTGGCAAAACCCACGAGAATACAGTAGTGTTCTTGTAAGGACTGGGGCATTTCATACAATCTTCTCATACCTTGGAGTCATCGGGAAGATGATGTCCGCCACAGGCTTTGAGGACATCATTATTGAGGCTGGTGTATGTGCAAGTGGATCGATTGATCAAATGTTAAGGGGCAAACATTACAACCGTGCAATGAGAGTTTACAAATTGATGTATATTTTGTGTATAAGGACGAATGCACTCTCCTTACAAGTGAGGATGGATTGACTGTTCAGACCATGCAGGTGCAGGACCTATTTTCTTCACAGGAGGAAGCAGATACTCGGATTATTCTGCATTGCATCCATGCTGCCAAATCATTCAGTGCAGAAAAGGTGATTGTAGTCCATTCACCAGATACTGATGTCTTCCTATTGCTGTTGAAGTTTTCTCAAGATATTGACCCGTCTGTGTTATTTGATACTGGCGTTTCAAACAAGAGAAGACTAATTGATGTGAGAGCTGTTATTAGCAAACATGGTACAGATTACTGTAAACTCGTGTACTCTTTCCATGCATTCACAGGATGCGATGCAACAAGTGCCTTCGTTCGCCAAAGTAAACTTACACCAAAGAAGACACTTGATGCCCATCCTGAATACCACTCAGCATTAATCTCTCTAGCAACCACTGCTGAACTTTCTGAAGAAACATTCAGTGAACTTGAACAGTTTGTCTGCTGTATGTATGGAAAGGCCAACTACAAAGACATAAACAAGCTGCTCTATGATATGTTTAGATGAAAATTCCAGCCCAAGAAAGGCCAAACTTTGTCCAGTTGTGATGGCATTGATCTGAGCCTGCTCCCACCATGCAGGTCATCACTGCACATGCATATCCTCAGATACAACAACCAAGCATATGTTTGGAATAAGTCCAGTGTGCCATATCCAGATATACCAAGTCCAGTAGGCAAAGGCTGGAAACTTGATGACTCAGGACAGCTGCAGACTGACTGGGTCAAAGGTGATATACTGCCACAGGAACTCATTGATATCATGCTAGACAGAGAAGCTGACAGCGATGACGATTTGGATACAGAGGATATTGATATTAACAACCTAGCCGACAACATTTATGATGAAGAATCATGAACGCAATGAGTAAATTGTCAAGCTAGTTCTTTTCTGTAGTTGTCTGTTGCCAGTGACAAAGAGAGACTAACTAGGCCATCATACTCCACATATAATGATATTTATATGAACACAACTTTGCAGATTTCAAACATTGATGTAGACTTCCAAGCTCTTCACCATTTACTTGTTGGTATTAGTTGTCAGTTTAAGTGATAAATGACCTTTATTTTGGTTACATTTATCTTATTCTACTGTTAACTAATGATTTTCTTGGTTCTCTCAGTGAATGACACCTGTCAGATATGAAAGTCCGACACACTGTAATAGGTAGTGTCCTACATTTATAGTTTTAGTCATATCTACTATGTTTGTGCATGCATATTCATGATATAAGTATGTGGTGGCCACTCTACAGTGAATAATGTCCAAGGAGTATACTTCTCTTCAAAGCATCTCCTTCTTTAAATGTTA
Source organism: Palaemon carinicauda (assembly GCF_036898095.1). Taxonomy (NCBI): domain Eukaryota; kingdom Metazoa; phylum Arthropoda; class Malacostraca; order Decapoda; family Palaemonidae; genus Palaemon; species Palaemon carinicauda. The sequence continues at coordinate 63,215,376 of NC_090732.1, forward strand.
GTAAAATACTCTTTTTTATAATAAATCATAAAGATAAATGGTTTTGTTGCCATTTGGTACCAGAAAGTAGAGATGATAGGGAAGATGAGGGTAGAACAAAGTTCCGTCAATTGAAAATTGGACTATTTTTAAGGAGTGGGGGATAGGTAACAGCAATTTAGGTAATGGATTTCAGTATCAGATTAACTTTACATCATCAAGCTTAGTTGTATATGCTCCAAGCATTTGATTAGCACCAAAATAATGCAGATATGTCATGATTTACAAAGGTTATTAAGAAGCCTTCCCTACAAAGTAGGTATCAATAAAAATATGTGGCCGTTATACTATCAATTGATTATTGTCACTTAATTCATATATTTTGGGAAATTAGAGAACGAAACTGTTATGCAACATTCTAAATAAGATTATGTACAAAATCAAATACAGAAATGTAACCAAATGCCTCAACAATATCATCAGTATCAGTAGCAACTAGTTACAGGTGCCCCTTTTCGAACAAAAATTAAGGGTAGGGGGTACAATACTGGCCCTGGAATATGTAATAATCATTAATTATGGACATGATTATATACCATTGTGTAGCTCTTGATATTGGCATTATGTTGGTACCAAAAATGTTCACTTAATTTGGATATTAAGGAAGTTAGAGTCAACAAAGGGACACAAAGTCAGTGCGGCTGAAAATGTGAAAATTTGGCGTGCGGTTTGTACAAAAAGTGATAATTTTGCCTTTTTGCCACATTTATGTTTTTGGAAACACCCGGATATGCATAAAGGACACCCTAAGGAAGAAAACTAGGGGGGTCGTGAAAATTCCCTAGGGGGGGGGGAGGGTTTCACTTTCTAGCCCATGGACTATAATGGCTTAGTGGAATCGCATAATAGGGAAGTAGTGTGAATTTTACGTTACTTAGTGGCTGATCACTGCCTTCATTGGCACGCTATGCTTCCTACAGCTGAGCTAGCTTTGAACACTGCATATAATGCTTTGCTCAGGGACACGCCTTTCTTTTTAGTGTATGGACAAGATCCTGTGTTATCATATACGGTCCTGATTAATTTGTAACAATTGCCAAATTATTCAACTAAGCAATACCGTGTCTATTTACTAAATCTCTTAAGGAGAGTAATGAACACCGCTGAAAAGTTTTTGAAAACAGGTAATGAAGAACACAGCTCAAAGTATGATGGTTGGTTCAAAACCACACCGGTAAAAGTATTTGTGGGCGATCGTGTGTATTTGAAACGATTACAACCTAGGAAACACAAACTAGAGCCAGCGTATTTGGGTCCATACCAAGTAAAGATGGTTAAATCTAACACAGTAGTGATACAAAGCATTATTAATGGCGCAGTGTCTGAACATCCCCAGGCCCACACACATGTGGTGCCTAAAGAGGTAGCTTTCAAAAGGGTCAATCAGAGTGTACCTCCTTACCCCTGCATATGTGACATTCCTCAAGTTGATGAGTAGAATATTTTTCTTTGCTGTTCTTTTTGTTTGAACAGACTTCCTTTCTTCTTTTGACGTGTTTTAAATAAAGTTGATGATACCAATGTGTTCTCATGTTGGTGCTCAATGTATACATAAAATGTTGTGGTAATTTTGCTGAGTGTAGCAATACGTATGACATACTGCTGAGTGAACCTAAAAACAATCAGAGGTTAAATAGGCCAGGTGTGATCCATTAGGCGTACCTTGTATTATTCATGAATTGACATAATTCCTGGTTGCTGGAGCCGGGGCAGTTCCCGAAGGGGAAGTGGCTATTGGATTAAAGTTCAGCCTCGAAGAAAGGCATTATTATAGAATGTGTATATGTGAATACCTTATACTTAAAGTTATAAGAGAACAATGGGAAGATGAATGATTTTCTCGGGAAAACGGCTAGTGGCCACCAATTGATAGTTACAAGTGCAAGTGTAGTAGTGATTTTAAAAATGGCAAAACGGTGGTGGTGAGTTGTGTTTTGAAATTGTGCCATAAACCTGGACAAGGTAAATTGATGGCTGAAGGAATATCTATTCCTACCCATGTCTGACCCAAAATGCCCATAATGTCTGCAACCAGAGGGAGGTTATTGATGAGGTTGTGTAATAATGATATTGATATGAATTTTTTTTTTCACTATAGGTATTCTGTATTTTAGTTGCAGCGGTCATAAAAAGAAATGAGTGAAATTGTTTTATATTATATTGTGTACATTTTTACATGCAATATTTCATTTGTTATATTTTTGTGGAAGATGTTTTATTTTTTGGGGGTGATTTCTATGTATATATTTCATGCTGTATTTCTGTCTAGTACATGCCATGCCTTTTCCGGGTCGGAGTGTCCTCCATATATCATAGTCTAGAGAAGGCGAACGCGCACTTCCTCCCGGAGTGAGATGTGGTGGGGGCCGGTGGAGTAATAACCTAATCCGAGTATGCAAAATACGTGTTTTAAACATCAAGGTAAATGATCCTTTTAAGAGTATTATGAATGTCATAAATTGGAGGGCACAATCACTGAACACTGTTATACGTGACATGTCCCCAGAATCATAAGGTGATGGGTTATACAGTATATTTCCATCACAGTGGAGAATTCCACAAAACCTAACAATTCAGCATGTTGATAAAGCAACATTGCATCTTGTTTGCCGAGGGTTAGTCAGTACCATTCGAGCGGTCGTTAGACAAGGTACTCACTTGAGAGCATCAGCTATACACAGTGTATTCACAAAACTTTTTGTAATAAAGTTAAAAAAAAAAAAACAAGTTCCGATGTCTCATTATCCATTAACATGGGACAACAATATATATACAATGCAGCTTGGAGTGGCACTAAAAGGGTACAGCCTTTCAGTTTTTCAGCCAGTTATTAGGCGTGAGATTGCTATCCACACGCACATTTTCTTGACACCAGCAGTTCTTGGCATTCATTTGTAACGAGGTGAGTAAAATACTCTCCCTATCAGTCACGCATAATTATACTGTATATATATGTATGTATGTATATATGTATATATATATATATATATATATATATATATATATATATATATATATATATATATATATATATATATACATATATATATTCAAAAGAAGGCCACATATTTTGCTTCAGAGTACACGAAAGGAACAAGGAAAATGGGGCGGTTTTCTTATTAATTAAAATCTTTCAGGTGACATAGAAGACTTTTGAGGTACTAGTGATAGAATTGCAGGATTAATTATCAAACTAAATAAAAAGTATAAATTGAAAAGGATTTTTATGCAATGCTATACAATAATGATATAAGAAATAACTTTACAAATAGAAATAATGAATACCTGATTCAGTAAAAATAGGAGAAGTTAGGAAATTATTAAAAGGTATGAAAAGAGGTAAAGAAGGAGAAGATGGACTATCATCTGATTTCCTAATTGATGGAGAATATTCCATAATAGCAAAACTCGCTGAACTTCATCCTTATACTAATTCACTAAAAGGGATACATAAAAGACTCGAATAACCATTGCCTAATAAATTTACTCTCCGTAATCTATAAAATATTTACAAAGATCATAAAAGGCCGAAGAGAAAAACAGCTAGACTTTAATAAACCAAGAGAGTATGCAGGATTTAAGATGGGTATTCAACAACAAACCATATCCATGCAATTAACTAGCTAATGGAAAAATCAACAGAATATGACAAACCAATATGTATTGCATTTAAAGACTTTGAAAAAGCTTTTGATTCTGTCAATATTTTAGCAGTAATGCAAACCCTTCAAAGACAAAGTATAGATGAATCTTATGTTAGAACACTTGAAGATGTTTATACGGGAAGTACACTAACCCTTATACCATATATAGATAGTGAGAAAATCCCAATTGAGAAAGAAGTTAGACAGAAATACCCCATCTCTCCTAAAATATTTAGGAGAAATTAGATTAGGGAAACAGTAGGAGTTTATATTAATGAGTAATACCTTAAGATATACAGATGACAGAGTTATGTTTAGTGAATCATGAGAAGAATTGCAAAAAAAAAAAAAATGATAAAAGATTTGAATACAGAAAGCTGAAATGTAGGACTGAAAATGAATATGAGTAAAACTAATATAATGTTCAATGAAAATGCAGAGAACCAACAAGTAAGGGTTATGGACGAAAATCTCGAGATTATTATTTCATATACGTACTTAGGAATGACAGTAAGAGTTTTCCCAGGACATGAGACCAAAATTAAAAGAAGGATACGTATGGGATGAAGACCCCTTGGTATACAAAATGAGACTATGAAATATAAAATAACACTTTCTCTTAATAGAAATATATATATATATATATATATATATATATATATATATATATGTGTGTGTGTGTGTGTGTGTATATTTATATATATATATATATATATATATATATATATATATATATATATATATATATATGTAGGTATATATGTGTGTATATATATATATATATATATATATATATATATATATATATATATATATATATATATGTAGGTATATATGTGTGTGTATATATATATATATATATATATATATATATATATATATATATATATATATATGTATATACATATATATATACACACATATATATATATATATATATATATATATATATATATATATATATATATATTCTCATAAGCCATATATTTTTGCTATATTAATGTCTGGATTCTCTTAACGACCTCGTGATCAAAGCCCAAGGAGAAATTACACAAAAACAACAGCTTGTGACCGGCCGGGAATCGAACCCAGGGCCGGCAATCTTGTGGAGGCAGTGACTAAACCACTTGGCCACGTAGAAAGATAAAAGTCGATTACAATTCTGCTGTACTTATACCTGTCAAATTCAGGTGTTTTGTCCTTAAAATTGAAATTAACCCATCTTCACTATCGAAACTAATTGGTAGTTTGTTTCTTGGATTTTGATTAATGACAAACTTTTGCACATTTAGACGTATTTTTCATAATCAAATAAGCCATATATTTTTACCACATTAATGTCTGGATTCTCTTAACGACCTCGGGATCAAAGCCCCGGTGAAATCACACAAAGACAAGAGCTTGTGACCGGCCGGGAATCGAACTCTGGTCCGGCAAACTTGTAGAGACAGTGACTGAACCACTTGGCCACGCAGAAAGATAAAAGTTAATGACAATTCTGCTATACTTATACCTGTCGAATTCAGGTGTTTTTCCTTAGAATTGAAATTAACCCATCTTCACCATCGTAGCTAATTGGTAGTTGGTTATTTGGCATTCGATTAATGATAAATTTTTGCACATTTAGACGTGTTTTTCATATTCAAATAAGCCATATATTGTTGCTACATTAATATCTGGATTCTCTTAACGACCTCGGGATCAAAGCCCGAGGAGAAATCACACAAAGACAAGAGCTTGTGACGGGCCGGGGATCGAACTCTGGTCCGGCAAACTTGTAGAGAGAGTGACTAAACTACTTGGCCACGAAGAACGATAAAAGTCAATGACAATTCTGCCGTACTTATACGTGTCGAATTCAGGTGTTTTGTATTTAGAATTGAAATGAACCCATCTTCACCATCGTAGCTAATTGGTAGTTTTTTACTTGGCATTCGATTAATGACAAACTTTTGCACATTTAGACATGTTTTTCATAATTAAATAAGCCATATATTTTTACTACGATAATGTCTCGATTTTCTTAACGACCTCGGGATTAAAGCCCTAGGCGAAATGATACAAAGACAAGAGCTTGAAGAGCTTGTGACTGGCCGGGAATCGAACCCTGGTCCATCAAACTTGCAGAGACAGTGACTAAGCCACTTGGCCACGAAAAACGATAAAAGTCGATGCCAATTCTGCTGTACTTATACCTGTCGAATTCAGGTTTTTTTTTAGCCTACTTAGAATTAAAATTAACCCATCTTCACCATCATAGCTAATTGGTAGTTTGTTATTTGGCATTCGATAAATGATAAATTTTTCTTATTTAGACGTGTTTTTCATATTCAAATAAGCCATAAATTTTTGCTACATTAATGTCTGGATTCTATCAACGACCTCAGGATCGAAGCCCCAGGCGAAATCACACAAAAATAAGAGCTTGTGACCGGCGGGGAATTGAACCCTGGTCTGGCAAACTTGTAGGGACAGTGACTAAACCACTTGGTCACGAAGAAAGATAAAAGTCAATGACAATTCTGCTGTACTTATACCTGTCGAATTCAGGTGTTTTGTACTTGGAATTGAAATTAACCCTTCTTCACTATCGTAGCTAATTGGTAGTTTGTTACTTGGCATTCGATTAATGATAAATTTTTGCATATTTATACGTGTTTTTCATATTCAAATAAGCCATATAGTCTTGCTACATTAATGTCTGCATTCTCTCAATGACCTCGATATCACAGCTCCAGGCGAAATCACAGAAAGACAAGAGCTTGTGACCAACCGGGAATCGAACCCTGGTCAGGTAAACTTGTAGAGACAGTGACTAAACCAATTGACCACGAAGAAAGATAAAAGTCAATGACAATTTTGCTCTACTTATACCTGTCGAATTCAGGTGTTTTGTACTTAGAATTGAAATTAAACCATCTTCACCATAGTAGCTAATTGGTAGTTTGTTACTTGGCATTCGATTAATGATGATTTTTTGCACATTTAGACGTGTATTTAACATTCAAATAGGCCATATATTTCTGCTACCTCAATTTCTGGATTCTCTTAACGACCTCGAGATCAAAGCCCCAGGAGAAAGCACACAAAGACAAGAGCTTGTTACCGGCCGGGAATCGAACCCAGGTCCGGCAAACTTGTAGAGACAATGAGAAAACTACTTGGCCATGAAAAAAGATAAAAGTCAATGACAATTCTGCTGTACTTATACCTGCCGAATTCAGGTGTTTTGTACTTAGAATAGAAATTAACCCATCTTCACTATCGTAGCTAATTGGTAGTTTGTTACTTGGCATTCGATTAATGATAAATTTTTGCACATTTAGAGGTGTTTTTCACATTCAAATAAGTCATATATTTTTGCTATATTTATGTCTGCATTCTCTTAACGACCTCGGGATCAAAGCCCCAGGAGAAATCACACAATGACAAGAGCTTGTGACCGGCAGGGAATCGAACCCTGGTCCGGCAAACTTGTAGAGACAATGACAAAACTACTTGGCCATGAAGAAAGATAAAAGCCTATGACAATTTTGCTGAACTTATATATGTTGAATCAGGTGTTTTGTACTTAGAATTGAAATTATCCCATCTTCACCATCGTAGCTAATTGGTAGTTTGTTACTTGGCATTCGATTAATGATAAATCTTTGCATATTTAGAAGTGTTTTTCATATTCAAATAAGACATATATTTTTGCTTCATTAATGACTGGATTTTCTTAATGACTTCGGGATCAAAGCCCAAGGCGAACTCACACAAAAACAAGAGCTTGTGACCGGCCGGGAATCAAACCCTGGTCCGGCAAACTTGTAGAGACAGTGACTAAACTACTTGTCCACGAAAAAAGATAAAAGTCATTGACAACTCTGCTGTAGCCTACATATACCTGTCGAATTCAGGTGTTTTGTACTTAGAATTGAAATTAACCCATTTTCACCATCGTAGCTAATTGGTAGTTTGTTATTTGGCATTCGATTAACAATAAATATTTGCACATTTAGATGTGTTTTTCATATTCAAATAAGCCATATATTTTTGCTATATTAATGTCTGGATTCTCTTAACAAACTTGGGATTAAAGCCCCAAGAGAAATCACACAAAGACAAGAGCTTGGGACCAGCCGGGAATCAAACCCAGGTCCGGCAAACTTGTAGAGACAGTGACTAAACTACTTGGTCACGAAGAAAGATAAAAGTCAATGACAATTCTGCTGTACTTATACCTGTCGAATTCAGGTTTTTTGTACTTAGAATTGAAATTAACCCATCTCTACCATCGTAGCTAATTGGTAGTTTGTTACCTGCCATTCGATTAATGATAAATTTTTGCACATTTAGATTTGTTTTTCATATCCAAATAAGCCATATATTTTTGCTACATTGATTTCTGCATTCTCTTAACGACCTCGGGATCAGAGCCCCAGGCGAAATCACACAAAGACAAGAGCTTGTGACCGGCTGGGAATCGAACCCTAGTCCAGCATACTAGTAGATACAGTGACTAAACCACTTGGTCACGAAGAAAGATGAAAGTCAATGACAATTCTGCTGTACTTATACCTGTCGAATTCAGGTGTTTTGTACTTAGAATTAAAATTAACCTATCTTCACCATCGTAGGTAATTGGTAGTTTTTTACTTGGCATTCGATTAATGATAAATTTTTGCGCATTTAGACGTATTTTTGATATTCAAATAAGCCGCATATTTTTCCTACATTAATGTCTGGATTCTCTTAACGACCTCGGGATCAAAGCCCCAGGTGAAATCACACAAAGAGAAGAGGTTTTGACTGGCCGGGAATCGAACCCTGGTCCAGGAAACTTTTAGGGACAGTGACTAAACTACTTGGCCTTGAAGAAAGATAAAAATCAATGACAATTTTGCTGTACTTATACCTGTCGAATTTAGGTGTTTTGTACTTAGAATTGAAATTAACCCATTTTCACTATCATAGCTAATTGGTAGTTTGTTACTTGGCATTCGATTAATGATAAATTTTTGCACATTTAGACGTGTTTTTCATATACATATAAGCAATATATTTTTGCTACATCAATGTCTGCATTCTCCTAACGACCTCGGGATCAAAGCCCCGGGTGAAATCACACAAAGACAAGAGCTTGTGACCGGCCGAGAATCGAACCCTGGTCTGGTAAACTAGTAGAGACAGTGACTAAACCTCTTGGTCAAAAAAAAAGATAAAAGTCAAAGACAATTTTGCTGTACTTATACATGTCGAATTCAGGTGTTTTGTACTTAGAATTGAAATTAACCCATCTTCACCATCGTAGCTAATTGGTAGTTTGTTACTTGGCATTCGATTAATGATAAACTTTTGCACATTTTGACGTGTTTTTCATAATCAAATAAGCCATGTATTTTTGCTATATTAATGTCTGGATTCTCTTAATGACCTCGGGATCAAAGCCCCAGGCGAAATCACACAAAGAAAAGAGCTTGTGACCGGCCGGGAATCGAACCCTGGTCCGGCAAACTTTTAGGGACAGTGACTAAACCACTTGGTCACGAAGAAAGATAAAAGTCAATGACAATTCTGCTGTACTTATACCTGTCGAATTCAGGTGTTTTTTAATTAGAATTGAAATTAACCCATCTTCACCATCGTAGCTAATTGGTAGTTTGTTACTTGGCATTCGATTAATGATAAATATTTGCACATTTAGACGTGTTTTTCATATTCAAATAAGCAATATATTTTCGATACATCAATGTCTGCATTCTCCTAACGACTTCGGGATCAAAGCCCCGGGCGAAATCACACAAAGACAGAGCTTGTGACCGGCCGGGAATCGAACCCTGGTCCGGCAAACTTTTAGGGACAGTGACTAAACCACTTGGTCACGAAGACAGATAAAAGTCAATGACAATTCTGCTGTACTTATACCTGTCGAATTCATGTGTTTTTTAATTAGAATTGAAATTAACCCATCTTCACCATCGTGACTAATTGGTAGTTTGTTTCTTGGCATTCGATTAATGATAAATTTTTGCCCATTTAGAGGTGTTTTTCATATTCAAACCATATATTTTTGCTACTTTAATGTCTGGATTCTCTTAACGACCTCGGGATCAAAGCCCGAGAAGAAATCACACAAAGACAAGAGCTTGTGACCGGCTGGTAATCGAACTCTGGTCCGTCAAACTTATAGAGACAGTGACTAAACCACTTGGCCCCGAAGAAAGATAAAAGTCAAAGACAATTTTGCTGTACTTATGCATGTCGAATTCATGTGTATTGTACTTAGAATTGAAATTAACCCATCTTCACCATCGTAGCTAATTGGTAGTTTGTTATTTGGCATTCGATTAATGATAAATTTTTGCACATTTAGACGTGTTTTTCATATTCAAATAAGCCATATATTTTTGCTATATTATTGTCTGGATTCTCTTAACGATCTCGGGATCAAAGCCCCAGGCAAAATCACACAAAGACAAGAGCTTAGACCGGCAGGGAATCAAACCCTGGTCCGGCAAACTTGTAGAGACAGTGACTAAACCACTTGGGCACGAAGAAAGATAAAAGGCAATGACAATTCTGCTTATGGCTTATTTGATTATGAAAAACATGTCTAAATGTCCAAAAATTTATCATTAATTGAATGCCAAGTAAAAAACTACCAATTATCTATATCAATGGATAATGAGACATTGGAACATAGGTTTTTTCACTTTATTACAAAAAAGTTTGTGAATATACCTATACACAGCCGATATTCTCAGGTGAGTACCTTGTCTAACGATCGCTCGAATGGTACTTACTAACCCTCAGCAAGTAAGATACAATGTTGTTCAATCAATACGCTGAATTATTGGGTTTTGTGGAATTCTCCACTGTGAGTGAAATATACTGTCCCCAATAGCGCCTCAACACATCACCTTATGAGAGTTTGTACAGGTCACGTATAACAGAATTCAGTGATCTCGCCCTCTAATCTATAACATTCATAGTACTCTTAAAAAGCCCAATAATCTCACTGTATAAAACATATATTTTGCATACAAGGATTAGGACATTATACCCCCCACCAACCTCCTCACTCCAGGAGGTGATGCCCACTCGCCCTTTCTAGTCTACGATATATGGAGGACACTCTGACCCGGAATAGGGCATGGCATGTACTAGAAAGAAATGCAACATAAAATATATACATTGAAATCACCCAAAAACACACAAATTCCACAAAAAAATAAAAAAATTAAATATTGCATGTAAAAATGTACACAATATAATATAAAATAATTTCACTCATTTCTTTTTATGATATTTGCAACTAAAATACAGAATACCCAAAGTGAAAAAAAAAATCTTATCAACAATGTTATTACACAAACTCATCAATTCCCTCCCTCTGGTTGTGGGCAATACGGACCTTTTGGGCGAGACAGGGGCAGGAGTAGATATTCCTTCATCCCTCGATTTTACTTGCCCGGGTTTATGGCACAATTTCGCAACACAACTAACCACCACCGTTTCCCCAATTTTAAAATCACTGCTACACTTGCACTTGTAACTATCAATCGATGGCCAGTAGCCGTTTTCCCGAGAAAATCTCTCATCTTCCTGCCCTTCTCTTATAAGTGTAAGGTATTCACATCTACATTTTCTCTAACACTGGCTTTCTTCGAGTGTGAACTTTAATCCCGTAGCCACTTGTCCATTGAGAACTGCCCTGCCCTAGCAACGAGGAATCATATAATACATAAATAATACAGCATCCGCCGGACGGATCTCACCTGACCTATTTAACCTCTCTCTGTTTGTTTTTAGGCTTACTCAGCAGTATGTCTTATGTATTGCTACACTCAGCTAAATGATCACAACAATTTACTTGTACATTAAGAACCACTATAAGAACACATTGCTATCATCAACACGTCAAAAAAAGAAATGATGTCTGTTCAAATAACAAAAAAAAATTCTACTCATCAACTCGAGGAATGTCACGTATGCAGGGGTAAGGAGGTACACTCTGATTGACCCTTTTGAAAACTACCTCTTCCAGCACCCCATGTGTGCGTGCCTGATGATGTTCAGACACTGTGCCATTAATAATGCTTTGTATCTCTACTGTGTTAGATTTAACCATCTCTACTTGGTACGGACCCAAATATGCTGGCTCTAGTTTGTGTTTCCTAGGTTGTAATCGTTTCAAATACACACGATCGCCCACAAATACTTTTACCGGTGTGGTTTTGAACCAACCATCATACTTTGAGCTGTGTTCTTCATTACCTGTTTTCAAAAACTTTTCAGCGGTGTTCATCACTCTCCTTAAGAGATTTAGTAAATAGACACGGTATTGCTTAGTTGAATAATTTGGCAATTGTTACAAATTAATCAGGACCGTATATGATAACACAGGATCTTGTCCATACACTAAAAAGAAAGGCGTGTCCCTGAGCAAAGCATTATATGCAGTGTTCAAAGCTAGCTCAGCTGTAGGAAGCATAGCGTGCCAATGAAGGCAGTGATCAGCCACTAAGTAACGTAAAATTCACACTACTTCCCTATTATGCGATTCCACTAAGCCATTATAGTCCATGGGCTAGAAAGTGAAACCCTCCCCCCCCTAGGGAATTTTCACGACCCCCCTAGTTTTCTTCCTTAGGGTGTCCTTTATGCATATCCGGGTGTTTCCAAAAACATAAATGTGGCAAAAAGGCAAAATTATCACTTTTTGTACAAACCGCACGCCAAATTTTCACATTTTCAGCCGCACTGACTTTGTGTCCCTTTGTTGACTCTAACTTCCTTAATATCCAAATTAAGTGAACATTTTTGGTACCAACATAATGCCAATATCAAGAGCTACACAATGGTATATAATCATGCCCATAATTAATGATTATTACATATTCCAGGGCCAGTATTGTACCCCCTACCCTTAATTTTTGTTCGAAAAGGGGCACCTGTAACTAGTTGCTACTGATACTGATGATATTGTTGAGGCATTTGGTTACATTTCTGTATTTGATTTTGTACATAATCTTATTTAGAATATTGCATAACAGTTTCGTTCTCTAATTTCCCAAAATATATGAATTAAGTGACAATAATCAATTGATTGTATAACGGCCACATATCTTTATTGATACCTACTTTGTAGGGAAGGCTTCTTAATAACCTTTGTAAATCATGACATATCTGCATTATTTTGGTGCTAATCAAATGCTTGGAGCATATACAACTAAGCTTGATGATGTAAAGTTAATCTGATACTGAAATCCATTACCTAAATTGCTGTTACCTATCCCCCACTCCTTAAAAATAGTCCAATTTTCAATTGACGAAACTTTGTTCTACCCTCATCTTCCCTATCATCTCTACTTTCTGGTACCAAATGGCAACAAAACCATTTATCTTTATGATTTATTATAAAAAAGAGTATTTTACTAACATCTAAAGAAGGAGATGCTTTGAAGAGAAGTATACTCCTTGGACATTATTCACTGTAGATTGGCCACCACATACTTATATCATGAATATGCATGCACAAACATAGTAAATATGACTAAAACTATAAATGTAGGACACTACCTATTACAGTGTGTCGGACTTTCATATCTGACAGGTGTCATTCACTGAGAGAACCAAGAAAATCATTGGTTAACAGTAGAATAAGATAAATGTAACCAAAATAAATGTCATTTATCACTTAAACTGACAACTAATACCAACAAGTAAATGGTGAAGAGCTTGGAAGTCTACATCAATGTTTGAAATCTGCGAAGTTGTGTTCATATAAATATCATTATATGTGGAGTATGATGGCCTAGTTAGTCTCTCTTTGTCACTGGCAACAGACAACTACAGAAAAGAACTAGCTTGACAATTTACTCATTGCGTTCATGATTCTTCATCATAAATGTTGTCGGCTAGGTTGTTAATATCAATATCCTCTGTATCCAAATCGTCATCGCTGTCAGCTTCTCTGTCTAGCATGATATCAATGAGTTCCTGTGGCAGTATATCACCTTTGACCCAGTCAGTCTGCAGCTGTCCTGAGTCATCAAGTTTCCAGCCTTTGCCTACTGGACTTGGTATATCTGGATATGGCACACTGGACTTATTCCAAACATATGCTTGGTTGTTGTATCTGAGGATATGCATGTGCAGTGATGACCTGCATGGTGGGAGCAGGCTCAGATCAATGCCATCACAACTGGACAAAGTTTGGCCTTTCTTGGGCTGGAATTTTTATCTAAACATATCATAGAGCAGCTTGTTTATGTCTTTGTAGTTGGCCTTTCCATACATACAGCAGACAAACTGTTCAAGTTCACTGAATGTTTCTTCAGAAAGTTCAGCAGTGGTTGCTAGAGAGATTAATGCTGAGTGGTATTCAGGATGGGCATCAAGTGTCTTCTTTGGTGTAAGTTTACTTTGGCGAACGAAGGCACTTGTTGCATCGCATCCTGTGAATGCATGGAAAGAATACACACAATCACCCACAAATATTTTTTACCCTTGCAGTTTCGAACTGACCACTATACTTTGAGCTGTGTTTTTCATTTGCTCTTTTCAAAAACCTTTCAGTGGTGTTCATTACTCTCCTTAAGAGATTTAGTAAATAGACACAGTATTGCTCAGTTGAATAATTTGGCAACTGTTGCGAATTAATCAGGACCACATATGGTAACACAGGATCCTGTCCATACACAAAAAAGAAAGGCGTGTCCCTGAGTGAAGCATTATATGCAATGTTCAAAGCTAGCTCAGCTGTAGGAAGCATGGCGTGCCAATGAAAGGGGTCATCAGTCACTAAGTAACGTAAAATTCGCACTACTTCCCTATTATGCAATTCTACTATGCCATTAGCTGAAGGCCTATATGCGGTCACTGAAAAGTGTTCAATTTTCATCAAGTCTATGACCAATTTCACCACCTTATTTATAAACTCAAGACCATTATCCCTTATCAAAATTTTCGGGCAACCAAACCTAGTAATGAAAGAGCACAGTGCCTGGGCTAATGAATTTGCTGATTTATCCAACATTGCGTAAGTATGAGTGTACCGAGTAAATGCATCCACAAATACACATATATACTTACGTTATGATATACCAATAGGAAATGGTCCTGCCACATCCATATGCACCCTATAAAATTTAATAGGAATAACATGCCACACTCAGGCTTCCGGTACAGTGTTTTTATGTTCTTTGAAACAGTTATAAGCATGACAACATTTTATATAATTTTCTATAGATTTTTTCAATCCTAACCAAAAGAAGGATTTATGTGCTCTCCTTAATGTTCTATCAATCCCTAAATGCCCTGCATACGGACTAGCATGTACAATGTGGATGGCTCGATTAATTAAAGAGGGAGGAAGAACTACCCGTGCATAAAATTCCCCTACCCTCTCCTCGTAAGCACAGTATAAGTTATCATTCTCTATAAAAAAATTCTCACGAGGCACATTAAAAAATGATGGATAACTCTCTCATCCCCCTTTAATCACTGCTCGCACTCTTTCCATCCATTCCTATTTTTTCTGTCCCTCTCGGACTTACTTTATGTCCCAACCTCCCAAGTCAATCACACCTGCATCATCAGGGCACTCATTCTGGACACCCCTGGTCGTGTCCTCGGCCACCCACACTATTCACGTTCGCTATTTCCATCTCTCTCTCTCTCTCTCTCTCTCTCTCTCTCTCTCGCTCCTGCATCTCATTTTCTGATTGGTCCTCGTGTGAGTTCGTATCCCGTTTTCTATTTTGATGGGGTCTTCAATATTTTGGTTTCGTTCTTCGTTCCTCTTTTGTGACCTAGTTGTTACTCAGATTACTGCACCTCTAGAGAGGGCATCAGCTACCTTGTTAGCTTTACCTTCTATATCGTGAAACCCCTTTATGTTAAACACTAGCAATCTGTCAATCCATCCACGTAAGGGACGATGATCACTTTGCAACTCAATCAGCTGACCTAATAAAAAGAATGGATGCCTCTCTAAAACCCAAAGAACTGCCAATGCCTCTCTATTGAATGTACTATAATTCTTTTCTGCCCCTTTTAATGCCCTGGAAGTAAAACAAATGGGTCGCTCTCTACTTTATCATCTCGTTGAGAAATTTCGCCACCAATAACTATGCTACTCGCTTCTGCTGTCACTAAAAACTGGCGATCAAATCTAGGATATGCGAGTAAGTCATTGCTAGTTAAAGCAGCTTTCAAATGGTTAAAGGCCCTTTCATCTTCCAATCCCCAATTTATTACTTTTTGTTTCTTCAAAGCATCTAAGGGTCTCGCTATCTCTCCAAAACCTATTATGAATTCACGGTATTACCCAGCGAGCCCTAAGAAACCAACTACTTCCTTAGGGGTACGTGGCCTGGTGAAATCTCTAATAGCTTCTACATTACTGGGGCAGGGTTGGATACCTTCTGGGGTTATTATATGACCAAAAAAATTGACCTGTTTACAGAAAAATTTGCACTTTGACAAATTTATTATCATACCATTACGTCGAAATGCTTCTAAAACTTTACGAATATTATTATTATGTTCTTTGGCCGTTTTCTCTGTAATTAAGATATTGTCTAAATTAACAAGAACTTTATGGCCAATTATGGAATACAAAACTACCATCATTACTGTAGAAAAATGACTTGGAGCATTTTCAACACCAAAGGAAGAAAATTAAACTTAAATAGTTTATTGTTAGCTATTAATGCCGTTTTACATTTACTGTCTTCCTGAATGGGTATTTGGTAGTATCCAGATTTTAAATTGATAGTTGTAAAATATTTACTATCCCGTATCTTCACAAGTAATTCTTTGATCGAGGGCAATGGAAATGCATTATCCTTAGTGACTGCATTCAACCTCCTATAATCAGCACACAATCTTACCGAGCCATCCTTTTTCCTAACAGCTACATTTGAAGAAGCCCAGGGAGATTCACTCTCCTCGATTATTCCTTGTTCCCTCAATTTACTATTTTCCCTTTCTATCTTTCCCTGGAAATGAATGGATACCTTATAAGGCCTTGGTGTGATTGGCTCCGCCTGTCCAGTTTCAATGTTAAAGGGAAATCGATTAATCTTCCTGGGTGGCTTGTCTACAATTGCAATTATATTGGAATAATCATGAACAATGTTGCTAACTACAGATTGATATTTTGGCAGGCATAGTTTTCGAGCTTGCATAATCAAGTTCTGAGTGCGTTTGTTTATTAATAAAAACTATTTAAACAACTTCTTACTTCGATTCTTTAACTGGAATATGAGAGAGTACTGTGAAAATACTGATGAATGAAATAATTCAACACTTAGAAAGAATTCATATAAAGAAATAAATCACTCGAAATATT
>NC_090732.1:63237403-63242403 GCF_036898095.1 Palaemon carinicauda
ACAAATATTTTACCTGTTTGGACTTACTTAAAGGCTTTCACCAGATATCATTAGAAGAAAATAATATCCCATACACTGCCTTCAGCACAGCCAGGGGACATTATGAATTTTTGCGTATGCCTTTTGGTTTACGTTGTGCTCCCATAACATTTACTAGAATGATTAACATAGTGTTTGGAGACTTGTTCGGGGACATATTGCATGCCTATATGGACGACCTTGTAATCTTTTCTAATACCTTAGAGGAACATCTACGTAAACTGGAACTAGTGCTACAGAGACTAAGGCAGCATAACTTAAGGGTAAAGATTAGTAAGTGTGAATTCTTCAAAACAGAATTAGTCTATTTAGGTTGTATGGTGTTTAGCCAAGGTCTTAAAGTAGTCCACAATAAGGTGTCGGCTATCCGTAACTTTCCGATACCTACTAATGTTAAGGGAGTACAGCAATTTCTGGGGTGTAGTGGATATTACAGGCGTTTTATACGCAATTATTCAATAATAGCCGCTCCCCTAACTGATCTTACGAAGAAGGGCGTAGATTTCATATGGTCTGAGCAGCATCAACAGGCATTTGATGCCTTGAAAGATGAACTGTGTAGTTCTCCTATCTTAAAATTTCCTGACTTCAGTAAGGAATTCTTCATTGCAACAGACGCCTCAGACCTAGGAGTAGGTGGGGTATTGCTTCAGCAATATGACAAACAGTTTTTCCCCGATAGCTTTTTATTCACGTAAACTGAGACCTTACGAAAGTAAATACGCAGTAATAGACAAGGAAGGGCTTGCTATTGTTAATTCACTAGTGAATATTAATTTCATAATATATGGTTATCCTGACAAGGTTCTTACTGATCAAAAGCCCCTAACCGACTTCTTTAAAGGCTTTAGTCACAGCCCCAAAAGAACTCGGTGGCATTTGATCATCCAAGACTTTGGAGCGAGGATCGGGTATTTACCTGGGAAAGCAAATATCATTGCTGATGCATTATCACGCAACCCTGTGTCATCTTGTACGGAGCCATTAGCTCAGTGGTTCCCAACCTGTGGTACGCGTACCACTAGTGGTACGCGAGGGTCTTCCAGGTGGTACGCGAACTAACCTTGAGAGGGAGCTCACTGATAAATTTGCCCAAGAAATCGTCCATCACCTCTCACTGCTCAAGACTGAATTGAAGCATTACTTCCCGGACGTGACATGTTGTGTCTACGTCGCCAATCCATTCTCCGTTGATCCAGCCGATCTGCCTGTTGGGACCGGGGAACAAGAGGAACTTATAGATATCCAGGCTGACGAGACAGCAAAGACAAAGCACAAAGAATGCTCTCCTTTAAACTTCTGGGTGAGCATGGCCTCCTCGTACCCGACGCTAGCCCGTCACGCTGTTCCCCAGCTACTGATTTTCCCCTCGACGTGGGAGTGCGAGCAGGGGTTCTAAGCCTTCATTACCATCAAGTCAAAGAGCCGAAACCGTCTTTCTGCGCCCGGGCATGATTTCCGATGTGCTGTGAGCAAAGTCATACCCGGCATTGACCAGCTGGTGGAGAAGAAGCAGAGACAGCCCTCGCATTGAGTTGTTGTTTTCTTAGTTAATTTGCGTGTTCTATTTTTACAATTATAGAAATAAAGTGGTATCTGATTGAATTTAATTTCTCTTGAAGTGGTACGCGGCGACTGTACGGGACCTACAAGTGGTACTCGATCACAAAAAGGTTGGGAATCACTGCATTAGCTGAATTAATAGATATATCAACATCCATGCCTATTGTTAAAACTGTATCTGAACAGGAAGATCTGGGCTGGAGCGCTGAACTAATACAGACTAAGCAAAGAAAAGAACAAATTAGAAAAAATCATAAATGCTTTGAACAGAAATCCTAAGGAAAAGGAGTATATAAAGTATACGCAGCAGAATTATATAATCAAAGATAATATTCTGTGTAGATCCGTGACAAGGAAATCCCGCAATACACCACAGGTGACTAACGACCAGGTAGTGGTACCAATCTCACTTATACCCACTGTCCTAAATTGGTTGCATGCAAATCCATTGCATGGACACCCGGGGTTCTCCATAATGTCACAGAAAGCCAAATCATTGTTTTATTGGCATACGATGCTTACAGATATAAAAAAGCACATAGCTAATTGTCGCACTTGTCAGGAAAACAAAGGGCACACGAAATCACCTGTCAGCCTATGGGCTTATCCCGTGCCCAATGAACCCTTTGAAAGAATACATTTAGATTTATTAACAGGATTTTACGAGTCAGACAGAGGAAATAAGCACCTCTTAGTAATTATAGATGCTTTGACTCGATATACAGAACTGATAGTGCTTAAAACTAAAACAGCGATTGAATGCGCTAGGAAGTTTTACGAGTGCTATATTTGTAAACATGTAATTCCACACATGATAATCTCGACTCGGGTGGAGAATTCAATAATCATTTCCTTAACTCATTGTGTGAATTCCTTAGCATAAAGAAAATCAATACCATGATCTATCACCCAGAGTCGAATGGGCTAGTGGAAAGAGCGAATAGGAAGTTTTAAACATATTAAGAGTTACACTAGGGGGATCAGACCCCAACTGGGATATTGCCATACCTGCGGTAATAAGTACTCTGAATCACTCATATCATGTATCTATTAAAATGTCGCCGCACGAGGCACTGTACGGTACCCAGCTAGAACGCCTTTCCATGTATTAATGCCTACAACTAATCTATCAAATCCTCTAAAGGATGTTATAAATGCAAGCATAAGTCGTTATGATATCCTTCGAAGAATTTAGAGGAATCACAAATTATAATGAATGGAATCATGATAAAATAGCGAAGCCAACTAAAACATATACCGTGGGTGATAATGTATACATAAAGGTAATGTACGTAAAGGACTCAATTACAAACTGACACCTAAGTTTGAAGGCCCATTTAACATTTTGGAAACATTAACGGCTAATAGATTTAGAGTTCAAAACGTATCCCAACCCACTGATGAGAGAATTGTACCATTGGCTCATATAAGAAATTAAAATAAGAGAGAAGGAAGAGAGGGATATTTTTGTATCTATGAAACTTGAATAATATTTGTATGTAAACATTTTTTTTCTCCTTAATACAGGAGTAATTACATATATTTTTCTCATTGCAGGTTTTCAAAATGAAGTTTTCATTGTTGGGAGTGATATTGTTCGCTCAGACATTTTTCTCGCGTGGGAAGAGCCCTAAAACTAAAAATGTAGATTTTAGATATGGCACTATAGTAGAGAGAACAGAAGACGTTTTTATTACAGCAAATAATATAATTATAGAAGTAGATATGCAAGCGATTTTCCTCCCAGAGAATGACATCACTAGCATAAAGAGCGACCTGTCAAGGTTTGCTGCTTCATTAAATGAAATGCATAGACTACATTTTCCTTTTAATACAGAGAGTTCGCTTGCACCAACACTTAAGCGTTGCAGAAATGCTATCATACGACTTGCAAAATAAGACAACGAGGTAGAAGCTCTGGCTCGCGACCTACTGATGTGGACAGTGCGACACACTAACCTTGAAAGACGTAACCCATTTATTTTTGCTGCACTAAACATCTTTGGATCTGTTGCAAGTTTAGGCTTAGGAATTTCAAATCGTCTTAAAATCAGTAATCAAAATAAGAAAATTGAGTTTGTAGAACATGAAAACGAATTAGTTTTATCAGAACTAAGGAATCAATTAATATCAATTAATCAAATAATGAGTTTGGTGAACGAACATTCTAGTAACATCAGCCTGATTATGGAAGTACAAAACTTGCTGGCAATGTTAACGTATTATAATTCAAAAATAGATCATATCCATACTAAAATTTCACATTTTATTGAGAAATCGAAAGACTATGTGGAAGCTATTACGTTAGCAACTAAAGGTGTTTTATCACCACATCTTTTACCAATAAAAGACCTAACGTTAATATTGGAGAACGGACGGAAGAAAATAGGTTATGTTCCTTTGTTAGACGCCCATAAGTTAGAATTTTATTATAGATTAATTACAGTAAGCGTTGAAAATTACAGTATCATGATTACAGTTCCCTTTGATTCTTCCGATGCCTGGCAATCATACAAAATATCACCATTCCCAACTATCATGACAAATAACTCAAGTCCAGTAATATCCAGTTTGACAGGACACGTATTGATTTCCCCTGATAAGGAAACATATACGGTCATTAGAGACTTAGATAAATTAACTCACTGTTCAGAAACAATGAATAATAAAGTATGTACAGCTAACTCCTTTGAATTCCATCACATATCAATAGATTCATATGAGTTAGGTATAGTGCTAAACGGTGCTCTCTCCCATACATATGAAGATTGTCTGAAAAAACTTTATCCTTTTAACGTTAATAAGTTCAATTACAGATTGAACAACGGCTCGTGGATACGATACGACAAGGCCGGCTTCAATGTATCATGCCCAGACGGATCCACGTCCCACTCCCAGGTCTTCATTGCAGCTGACAGTTGCATCGGTACCTCCACGAATTACACGGTCCAAGGAATCAACACTATCATCAGGGAACAGACCTACTTTGCAAATTTCACGTGGACCACTACAATCCCATCCTTACCTCTCCCATACAATGCACGAGTGGCTAATCGGTTGATGAAATTAACCGAGATGGACCACCCGTCACCGACTTATGCAGGGGGGAATCTTCGTTTCTATGTGTTGCTGGCATCAATCAGCGTTACGGTGATGAATCTTATCGCCTTAACATCTATGTTTGGCGTAGGTTAAGGCAAAAACAGGTGGAGCTCCAGAGGAACGTTTTGCCATGTCCAGACAACACTCCCATTGCATTGAATGCATTTACATTTAGAGCCGTTTGAAATTGGCCATTTCACTTGACTCGGGGGAGGGGTAAAATTGTCTGGAACTGTGAATTGTGTGAAAAGCGGTCAGTACGCTGGTAATATGTAGTTGAAGAGACTCCAGGATAT
>NC_090732.1:63247403-63249903 GCF_036898095.1 Palaemon carinicauda
ATAGAACTGTGGAAGAAGTCTGACCATTTAATGAAGGCACAAGCTGTTTGGTGGTCAACGACTCCAAAACAGAGAGAGAATAGTCATTGGGCGCTTGGGTGACGATGCGAAAATCCTTATATGAATCCTTATAGGATGTTGACTTATATATGGTGAGTTTGGATGTCGCATCTCTTTTTACCAACATACCGTTGCAGGCGACGGTTGACATCATTTTAGATAAGATCTTTTACGAGGAAAATATTTTACATCATGGTTTTAATAAGGATAATTTTAAGAAACTTCTAGAAATTGCAGTGCAGGACACTCACTTTATTTTTAACAATAACGTTTTTAAACAAGTTGATGGTGTTTCGATGGGATCACCACTTGGCCCAGTTATGGCTAATGCTTTTATGTGCTCTTTTGAGGAACAGATGCTGGAGGGGTGTCCCTTATCATATCGCCCTCTCTTTTATAAGCGATATGTGGATGACACCATTGCTCTATTTAGGTCCCGAGAAGCAGCTGAAGCTTTCTTGCAATATATCAATGGCCTACATCCTAATATAAATTTCTCAATTGAGCATGAACAAGACAACCAACTTGCTTTTTTAGATGTTTTAATTACTAGGACAGAAAATGGTTTTAATACAAGCGTCTTTAGAAAAAAGACGTTCACAGGTCAAGGTACCAACTTCTATAGCAGTTGTTCCATGATATTTAAATTAAATAGTATTTCCACACTGTTACACCGTGCTTATACGTTATCCTCCAACTGGCATAACTTCCATAGCGAAATCCAGTTTTTACTTCAGTTTTTTAAAAACAATTCGTATCCTCTAGCCTTACTCTTGAAATATGTCAATAACTTTTTAAATGATAAATTTCAACCACGTCAACTTGTACCGAACGTGCCTAAATTATTAATGTATGCCTCTATACCTTTAATTCAGTCTAACGCACTTAAGGTGCAAATACAGAAAGTCGTTCAGAAAACTTTTCCGGCTGTGAACCTCAAGTTGATAGAAAAAAATCCTAAAACCTTGGGTTCTTTGTTCTCCCACAAAGATAAACTTCCGGCTTTGATGCGATCTTTGGTCGTATATTGCTTTACTTGCCCGAAATGTAAGATCGGGAAATACGTGGGGGCCACCAAGAGATTGCTCAAAGTCAGAATCGATTCTCATCTCGGAGTCAGTCACCGTACGGGATGTACTTTGAAAACCAAAGAATTTTCTAACATACGAGAACATTGCAATAAATGTAAAACATCATTTTCATATAAGGATTTTCGCATCGTCACCCAAGCGCCCAATGACTATTCTCTCTCTGTTTTGGAGTCGTTGACCATCAAACAGCTTGTGCCTTCATTAAATGGTCAGACTTCTTCCACAGTTCTATATATAACATAGTTGACGTCCTCCTTTCCAAACTAGAAAACGTCACTCAGTTTTTTAGCTCCATAGAGATAGGTACAAACTTGAGCATTCTTCACGTTTTAATTTTATATAAATATATTTTTTATTAGTTCAATTTTCTAAATGACCTAACTTTTACGTTGTTCTATTTATATTAACATTAATACTGAGTCTTTTTTAATTTGTATATTTTGTATATTTTACAGCCCTGATGATGAGACCCAAAGTCTCGAAAATTCGGAAAATAAATGTATGATGCTACGCTGGCTTTTCTCCATCCTATTTATACTAAATCTACGGCGTTCCAGATGCCCCAACCTTCCTGTATATATATATATATATATATATATATATATATATATATATATATATATATATATATATATATATATATATATATATATATATACATATACATATACATATACATATACATATACATATACATATACATATACATATACATATACATATACATATACATATACATATACATATACATATACATATACATATATATATATATATATATATATATATATACATACATATATATATACATATACAGTATATTATTATATGATATGGCTCCTGTGGTCTAGGCACTAAAAATATATCAAACTATGGCTCGTGACTGGGAACCAAACATATAATATATATACTATGACTGGCAAGTTAACCAACCTCTCAAATTCCAAACTCCCTTGTCTGCTTTTACATTAAAACTGTTACACTTTAAAACATTATTGCCCGAATTCTGAGACCGTTAAATAACTCACAGACAGCAATATATAAAATACTGATTATCCAAAGGACTCTTATGTACACTCAAACCTAAACTGGGTAATTACTCTTTAGTATTATTAACCCATGTTTAAAACTTACTGTGGTTCCTAACAGAATACGGGCAGAATCTGGTTCTAAATGATGATGCTTAGAATAATACACTCATTACAAATATATATATATATATATATATATATATATATATATATATATATATATATATATATATATATACACATACATATTTTCTATATAAATTACAACACTTCAAAAGAATTTATATAATAACAAAATAATTCACTCGAAAAAATTAA
>NC_090732.1:63269903-63292403 GCF_036898095.1 Palaemon carinicauda
GTTCTACATTTGAAATATATTCTAGGTTCACATAACGAGAAAATGAGTTATAAAAGAGAGAGGGTTTCAATGGCTTGGTGACAACGGAAGCAATTGAAAGCCGGACATCATTGTGTACAATTGTCTGTGGTTCAGGTTTTGATAATTGCCTGACATGGCAAATGACATCGAATTAAATTTTCTGTGTTCTAAAAAGCTAGCTAAATTTCCTGACATTGGGACGCATGTTGTGAAAAAAAACCATGTATCAATTCTACATAAATAAAAACAAACTATTGCTATAATACCAAAATATTAAATAAGCAAGTTAAAAAGTATCTTCTTGTTTATGATTAGACCAAAACAGTGACGTGTATGGAAAAGTTAATCGCGCTGATTCAGCTAAGGATACAGACTTTGATGGGGGTTCTCCTCCTCCACTGAAAAGGTCAGCATCATAAAAAAAACAGGTTAATGATTTAATTAAAAAAAAAAAAAAAAAAAAAAAACAGTAAACACTGGAAGGTAGAAATTACCTGACATATTTAGTCTCCAGTAAAATTCAAGTGTGATTCTTGAAGCTTAAATTTAAACATTCTTGCCGTCTTTAATTTCAGGGTTAAATCAAAAAAGGAATTCATTGGTAGAGTTATCTTTGAAAATACACAAGGAAACTAAAACGCAAGAATATTGAGGTTAGTTGTGGGTAAGCACAACACGTTACTTATTGGCAAACTTAGCCTTTTCAATATTCACAAAGAATGGGGAATGGTAAGAGATGACGCTCATCAACTGTGGAGATTTTTTATGGCGTCAATCAGAGATGTTCCGATGGATTGTCAGCCAGTACTGGAAATTTAATCCGTAGAGAGATTGGCAAATGGACATGACGGCGCCTGCTGATAATTTCATCAATACAAACTCTACCTCACAATTTCTTCTGTGTACTGTACTAAATAATGTTATACTTCTGCGCTTCATGGAGCCCCCACTGTCTTTTTCTCTTACACAAAAAAACTGATTTATAGCACCCATTACTTCAAAACCTCTCTGGTATCCACATATTTCTACACAAACTGGTCAGCTTATCCGCCACAATCACCATACCAAAACTTGTTATGTTTTAAATTTTTAACTGTCTTGCTATTTGCTGCCTTTTGACTCCTTTACACTACAGCATTTACATCAACAGCCATGCTCAAACCTATGACAAGATCTTTCATACTGCATTAGAATAAAACTTCGAAAACCCTGACTCTCAGATATGTGATTTTAGGCTGCGAATGTTGTAACGATCAAGTTGGCGATAGTCAACCTTAATCGCATGGATTGGGTGACAAATATTTTAGCTATTTGCAACCACATATCGTCACATCAGTGACAATTCTTATGAGGTGGCGTTCCTACGTAACAATATAGTGTGTTCACAGCAATGAGCAGGTCACGCCAACATGTTGCAGTTGTGACCTAACTGCATAGGTCGTAAACGTATCGCGTACTGTGGATGTCATTTCGTTTTAAGAGCATCTTAATAGCGACTGTTATCATGACACCATACTCTGTTGCTAACAAGGATGGCAGCCTATATATATTGTAGGTGAACTTTGCACCCTTACCATTCTTTATGAGGTTCCAGTCTAAGGAAGAGCAACCCCTCCCATTGTGACATAATTTTGGAATACCATATATTTGCTAGACCTCATACCTGAGAACACTGATGACCCTCAATTGGTCATGTTAATTTTGGATTATCATAATGCCATCTTGCAGTTGAAGGTCATGCAAGAACAGCAATGCTGCATGCAACAAACAGAAAGCACAAGGAATTTCTGGGTCTAACCCTACTTACAATGCAGAAGGAAGACAGGGTACTGACTATGACAACTTAATGTAAGAGTTAGCAACTGAGAATCCAGTCCTCGACAAAATTGTGGAAAGGGTAAGGAAGATACTGATATTCTGGAGGAGAACCAATGAACGGAGTCTGCATGTTAGAATTACCTTCTGTTACCTTACAACTGGATAAACCTACAAGAGCTTGTCCTTATAACTCCAGGTGCCTCCCAACACTATCAGCAGTGTTGTGCCAGACCTGTAGGTCTCATCCAACTTTACCTAGACTGACTACCAAACAGAGAAACACACCAAGCATTATTGTCAAAACTCAACGTGTCAACCTGCGTGACTGTTACCTCTCCTACATGCTTTGTTCATTAGCAGAAATCTATGACATAATTAAATATCACATATTGTCCATAGATATCTTTGTTTGAAAAAGAAATTCTATAATATTTCTGAGACGTCCTCGTCTCTCAATACTTGGGATCCAAGAAGACAGGTTGGTAATTCACTTCCTTTATTGTGGTATCTCAATTATAAGTATGCAGCTCCATGCTGCTGCTAGCCTCACAGTTCGTCGATGGCGGGAGACAGAGCAACAACAACTCCCAGAAGGTTCAACACAGTAGGATCAGATCAACACAATAGCATGATAGAGTAGTGTTTCTCAATACATTACACCCCGCCCCCCTTAGGTTAGCAAAAAAAAAAAAAAAAAAATAAATAAACTTGTTAAATAAGTCTCTTACTTATTCTGGTAGATTTCCTTACAAGGGCACCGGTATCACAATTACTGTTCTCTGACCCTACTACTTCTACATTGGGATTAGAAATGATGTTCGAGTTCTCAATAGGGTTATTTGTCTCTTCTAATCCTTGTACATTACGTGGAGAAGAAACTACAGGAACATACGGAATCATTGTATCTTTTAATGGTGACTGTTCACCAGTTACTCTAGTATTATACATTTTTCTCTCAAATAATTGTGACAGGTGACACTTCCAAGTCAAAATACCATTAACATCTACAGATACCAAATAATTTCTTTCACCAAGAACTTGGATAATCTTAGCTTCCACCCATTCTGGTCCTTTACCAAAATTCCTGGCATATACTGCATCACCAACTCTGAATTTAGACTCATGAACGTAAAACTCATCTCCTTGTTTAGGCATTATAACATCTATTGGACCCATAAATTTCCTTCCAAATAATAATTCATCTGGGGAGCAGCCAGTAGAAGATTGTACTGTACGTCTATACATATACAAAAATTTAGCAATTATTGTTTTTACAGGAAAATTACAATCAAACTTTTTAAAATTAGTTTTGAATATTTGTACAGCCCGTTCTGCAAGCCCATTGGTGCTCCTGAACAATGTCTAACACCATTTTTCTGAAAGAAATTCAGAGTCTCCCTAGACATAAAACAAATTGCATTATCAGATACAATTGTGTCAGGAATACCATAATTAGCAAAACATGACCTTAAACATTGTATGGTATCCTCTGAAGTTATATTCTTACAAGCATAGACATCAATAAGTTTAGAAAAGGAATCAATAATAATCAAAATATTGAATGTTATCAATGAGTCCACAATAATCTACATGTAAACAGGACCAAGGTCTATCTACTTACGGCCAAGATAAAGGTGAAATGGCCTTATGTTTGAGATTTGTCATACATAATGCACAGTTATTATTATTATTATTAATATTAATTGCTAAGCTACAACCCTAGTTGAAAAAGCAAGATGCTATAAGCCCAGGGGCCCCAACAGGGAAAACAACCCAGTGAGGAAAGGAAACAAGGAAAAATAAAACATTTTAAGAACAGTGACATTAAAATAAACATTTCCTATACAAACTATAAAAACTTTAACAAAACAAGAGGAAGAGAAATTAGATAGAATAGTGTGCCTGAGTGTACCCTCAAGCAAGAGAACTCTAACCCAAGAAAGTGGAAGACCATGGTACAGAGGCTATGGCACTACCCAAGACTAGAGAACAATGGTTTGATTTTGGAGTGTCCTCCTAGAAGAGCTGCTTACCATAGCTAAAGAGTCTCTTCTACCCTTACCAAAATTAAAGTAGCCACTGAACAATTACAGTGTAGTAGTTATCCCTTTGGGTGAGGAAGAATTGTTTGGTAATCTCAGTATTGTCAAGTGTATGACGATAGAGGAGAATCCGTAAAGAATAGGCCAGACTATTCTGTGTATGTGTAGGCAAAGGGAAAGAACCGTAACCAGAGAGAAGGATCCACTGTAGTACTGTCTGACCAATCAAAGGACCCCATAACTCTCTATCGGTAGTATTTCAACGGGTGGCTGGTGCCCTGGCCAACCTGCTACCTATAGAAATGATTTTTTTTTATAAATCATGGTCCATGTTAGGCCAATATACAAAAGATCTTGCTTCCGCTTTCATAGCAACAATACCCTTGTGGCCCTCATGAAGCATTTCCATAACACGCTTTCTCAACATCTCAGGAACTAAAATACGATTTCTAAACAGTAATACATTTTCATGCAAAGAAAGATAATTTTTCAATTTATAGAAAGTTAACATTTCATTTCCCATTACATTTTCCTTAGGGAACCCCTTCCTTACATAATCTCTGACTGCATAAAACAGAATCTCTTTCTATACATTCCTTTACCATTGTAAAATTTAAAAGAACTCTTACCTAAAATATTAATCAAATTTACATATTCTCCTGGTACATGAAAATCAGCATCATCTTTACATAATGGTAGTCTACTAAGAGCATCTGCCACTGTATTATTCACTCCCTTAATGTGCTTAATTTTAAAATCCAAACCGAACGAAAATAAAGCCCACCTTTGAATACGAGCATTAGATAACTATGGAATACTCTTACTAGGGTTAAATAGATGAGTCAAGGGTTCATGGTCCGCCCTGATGACGAACTTCCTATCCAAAAGGAAATCGGAAAACATCTTGACTCCAAAAATAATGGATAGGGCCTCTCTATCAATTTGAGAATAATTACATTCAGCCTTATATAATTTTCTACTTTCAATAGAAATGGTAGAAATTCTACCCTTATATTCTTGTTTAAGAACAGCACCCACTCCTACAGGGCTAGCGTTAACTTCTAAAGTCATTGTAGCATTAGGGTTGAAATTATCCAAAATATCAGCTCTCCCCAAAGCTTCCATAATAATCTGAAAAGCTTCTTCATGAACTGCTGACCAGTGAAACTCAATATTCTTTTGGGTTAAATTATATACAGGGCATAAAATAGAGCTGAACGGAGGTACAAACCTATTGTAATAAGTGCATAGCCCCAAAAATGATTTTAAAGACTGAACTGACTGAGGGGGTGGAGCTTCCAAAATTGATTCTATTTTTCTTGGGTTAGGTTTAATTCCATCACAACTTAAAATATATCCTAAATATGGTACTTCCCTAGAACCAACAATACATTTATCTTTACTCAATACAACATTTCTCTGTTGCAAAATTGACAAAACTTTGCATAAACTCTTGTTGTGTTCCTACTTAGTAGCTCCGACAATCAAGATGTCATCTAAAAATACATGAACACCCTTGATATTTGCCAATAATTCAGAGATAAACCTCTGAAATATACCTGGTGCTGATGACAACCCAAACGGCAATCTATGATATTTATGCAAACCTAAATGAGTATTCATAATTAAATATTGCTGAGAATTTTCACTCACAGATACCTGTAAATATGCATTCTTCAAATCCAATTTTGAAATATACTGACAAGAACCTAAATCTACCAAAATATCATTCAATCTTGGTAATGGAAAGGTGTTAACACTGGTTTGGGTATTGGGATACTTGAAATCTACACAAATCCTTATTTCACCATTAGGCTTCATTACAGGAACATTAGGACTAGCCCAATCTCCAGCATGCTCGACCTTGCTCACTATATTTTTACTTTCCAGTTCTTTCAAACTATTCTCAATTTTACATTCACAATGATAAGGAACAGATCTAGCTTTAGAATACTTGGGCACAGCATTATCTTTCAACATTAATTGACATTCATAATTTGTAATGGGTGATCCTTCTACTACGTTGAACTCATTGAACATTTTACACAATCAGGCTTAGGCCTAGATACTCTGCTTGGGGTAATAAGAGGACCTTTAAATTTATCATCACCCACATTAGCAATTTGTACCCAGTGGTATTTCAATTACTTCATCAAAGACCTGCCTGCTAAATTCAAATCATTATCTACAACATGGAGTTTTTATGATACAACAAAGTTTTATGAATACTTACCTGGCAGTTATGTATATATAGCTGAGTCTCCGACTCCGGCAGAATTTAATCGAAAATCGCGGCAACCGCCTTGTGGTGGTTGTGTGGTTAGATGGTTAACAACCCTGGTACCTGGAATCATTCCCGTTTTCTGTTCCTCAGATTATCTTTGCCCGACCTGTCTCCTGAGGGGAGGTGGGTGGGCTTTAAAATATATATATAACTGCCAGGTAAGTATTCATAAAACTTTGTTTTATCATAAAAACTCCATTTTTATGAATAGTACTTACCTGGCAGTTATATATATATAGCTGATTCACACATTTGGAGGAGGGAAAAAGACAGAAAAACATAGTTGGGGAAACAACAAAAGAGTTGTAGGAGAACAAACACCTTGATTCCTTACCTGCTAAGGTAGCTGACTTCAAAGGTAACTGCCTCTAGAGTCGCTTTCCCTTAGGAGTGTTCAGCCAGGAGTAGACCTGCTACGCTGCAAACAACTCAATCGAGTCTGTCAAAGGGGTAGGACCAACAACTTGACTAGACTTCAGAAACTACCTTCGCCCCATATAATAAAAAGGAATTGCAACCTTACTAAAACTAACCATCTAATCTTGCAGAAATAGATATAAGCTATCTATCTGGACTGAGGGAACCGTACCAAAAGACGAGGACCTCAGACAATCATAAAAAACACAAACTTATATACAAGTACACAAACTAAGGTTGAGTGGGTGTAGTAACTCCTTTGCCTAATACAGAAGCTGCAGCTACGTATGGGCCCAAGGTATAACACTTGTCATAGTCCACTCTTACCTCTCTGAGGTAATGAGAAGCGAAGACAGAGTTGCTCCTCCAGAACGTTGTGTCCATGATCTGCCTAACTGACATATTTTTCCGGTATGCCAGTGAGGTAGCAATGGCTCTTACTTTGTGAGCCCGTACTTTCAACAGGGCGAAGTTTTCTTCCTCACAAAAGAGGTGGGCTTCCCTAATAGTTTCCCTCAGGAAAAAGGATAAAGCGTTCTTTGACAGGGGTTTTTGAGGATCCTTCACCGAACACCATAAGGAGTTGGATGCACCCCTCACGTTCTTAGTGTGGGCCAAATAAGCCTTGAGAGCCCTAACTGGGCAGAGGAGGCTTTCCTGTTCCTGACCCACTAGATTCGTGAGGTTAGGGACTTCAAAAGTCCTGGGCCAGGGTTTCGAAGGGTTCTCATTCTTGGCAAGAAAGTCGAACCTTAAGGCACAAACCGCTCCATTTTGGTTGAAGCCTACACGCTTCTCGATTGCTGGACCTCGCTCATCCTTCTGGCAGTCGCTAGAGTCAAAAGGAAGAGGGTTTTCTTAGTCACATCTCGAAGAGAGGCTTGCGAGATAGGCTCAAACTTCTTGGAGCACAAAAACTTAAACACCACATCCAGGTTCCAAGAAGGGGGTCTTAACTGTACCTGCTTTGTCATCTCAAAAGACCTAATGAGGTCCTGCAAGTCCTTATTCTGAGACAACTCTAAGCCTCTATGCCTAAAGATGGTTGAGAGCATGCTCCTGTATCCTTTAATGGTAGATACAGCCAGCTTAGCATCCTGCCTGAGGTACAAAAGAAAGTCTGCAATCTGGCTTAGAGAGGTAGAGGACGAGGAAACCTTGTGCCTCTTGCACCAAGCTCTAAATGTCTCCCACTTTGACTGGTAGACTCTTTGTGAAGAGATCCTCCTTGCTCTGGCAATAGCTTTCGCCGTTTGTGCCGAAAAGCCTCGAGATCTAACAAGCTTCTCGACAGTCTGAAGGCAGTCAGATTGAGAGCGAGGGGGTTTTGATGAAACCTCTCGAAGTGGGGTTGTCTGAGAAGATCTGGACTTGCCGGGAGTCTTCTTGGAACGTCCATCAGCAAGCCTACCACTTCGGTGAACCATTCCCTCGCAGGCCAGAATGGAGCCACTAGGATCATTCGTCCCGAATCGAGGAGAACGAATTTTCTGACCACCAGATTGATGATCTTGAACGGGGGAAAGGCATACATGTCCAGCCCCGTCCAATCCATCAAGAAGGCGTCCACTGCAACAGCTTCCTCGTCCGGGACTAGGGAGCAGCAGTTGGGGATCCTCTTGTTCAGACTGGAGGCGAAAAGGTCTATTACAGGTCTGCCCCACAACTTCCAGAGGCTCCGACAGACATGCTGGTTGAGAGTCCACTCTGTGGGAAGGACTTGTCCCCTCCTGCTGAGCATGTCTGCCCTGATGTTTCTCTGCCCTTGAACAAACCTTTTCAACAGCTGAGTCTCGTTCTTGTTCGCCCAAAGGAGAAGCTCTCTCGCAGTTGTGAACAGAGAGAGAGGGAGTGAGTTCCCCCTTGCTTCCTTATGTACGCGAGAGCTGTGGTGTTGTCTGAATTGATCTCCACACACTTTCCTGACACCGAGGTTTTGAAGGCCTTTAGCCCTAACAAAATGGCCATCAATTCCTTCCTGTTGATATGCCAACTGATCTGACTCCCTTCCCAAATACCTGAGACCTCTTTGCTCCCTAGTGTTGCTCCCCAGCCTGACTCGGACGCGTCTGAGAATAACACTAGGTCGGGGTTCTTCTTGAACAAGGAGATCCCTTTTCCCAACAGAGCTGGGTCCAGCCACCACATCAAAAGATCCTTGCTCTTTGTCGGTATGGGGAAAGAAAGAGTCCTCCTGGATCTTTCTGTTCCAAACCTTTGCGAGGAAGTGTTGCAGAGGCCTTAGGTGCAATCTCCCCAACGGGACAAACTGCTCCAGGGAGGATAGAGTTCCCAGCAGACTCATCTACTCCTTCGCTGAGCATTCCTGCTTCCTTAAAAATTCTTTGACTTTGTCTAGGCACCTGGTCTGCCTCTCCTGGGAGGGAGAAGCCCGAAAAGAACTGAATTCCGAACTATCCCCAAATAGCGAATAGTCTGATTCGGCTCGGTCTGAGACTTCCCCCAGTTGACGATGAGTCCCAGGTCCTGAGTCATCGTATACGTCTTCATTAGGTCCTCCAGACATTTTCCTTTCGACTGTGATCGGATCAGCCAGTCGTCAAGATAGAAGGATACCCTTATCCCCTCCTGGTGTAACCAGCCTGCCACATTTGCCATTAGTCTGGTGAAAACTTGGGGAGCTGTGCTGAGACCGAAGCAAAGTGCCCTGAATTGGAAGCACTTGCCCTGAAACACAAATCTCAGATATCTCCTTGAAAACGGATGAATGGGGACGTGAAAATAAGCGTCCTGCAGGTCAAGAGATACCATCCAGTCGCCTGGACGAACTGCAGCCAGCACTGACTGAGTCGTCTCCATGGAGAACTTTGTTTTCTCCACGAAGGCGTTCAGAGAACTGACATCTAGGACTGGTCTCCATCCACCCGAGTTCTTGGGAACCAGAAACAGGCGATTGTAAAAGCCTGGGGAGGCGAGGTCTTGAACTGGCTCTATTGCTCCCTTGACCAACATCTGGTCGACTAGCTCCAGAAGAGGCAGTTGTCGTACGGCTTGACTGGGAGCGCTGGCAGAAGAAGCAGGGAGTTTAGCAGGATTAACTGGGCTAAGGACTCTCTGTTTCGCCCTCTTAACAGGAACAACATCGAAATCGTCTTCCGAAGGATCAGGATCTCGGCTACTGGAACCGGGAGAGGGAGAGCGAGACTGCACATCCCGGTTCCACCCTCTCTTCATTGGTCTTGATTCGTAACACCAATTACGTCTGAGAGAAGGATCAGGTGAAGACACAAACGTATCCGACACGCCTTTTCTACGGCGGTCAAGAGCAGCCTGGGAGGTCGTAACAGGACTGTCTGAGGCGACGACTGACCGAGGATAAGCACCTCTCACCCCCTTTCGGCTTTCGACGTACCTTCTCCCTTGGTCCTGGGAGGTTGGTAGAGGTCTAGACCTAGGGGGATGACAGATTCGATCAGCCGCCACCTCCACTGGACTTTCCCAAGCACTAATTTCACTTACACCCTTACCTTTGAAGGCCTCCAATTGTGCTTTAATGGCCTCTAATTCAGCAGCTAATTTAGCATACCCAGGGTCATCCGTAGGCACAGATCCTGTAGAAGGGGCAGGAGTTACTTCATTTGGGGAAGGAATAACTTCAAAAGAGGTTACAATTAAAGGGTCAATAGATAAATCTAAGCTAGGCTCACTAGCAGACTTTGACTTTGATTTAGCTCTCCTAGCTCTATCAACTTCAAGTTTGCGTACATAGTGCTTAATAGCTAACCAATTATCATCATTTAAAACCTCGCATTCCTTGCACCTATTATCTAGAGCACATTCAAACCCCCTGCAGCCCATACAGATAGTGTGAGGGTCAACCGACACTTTCGGTAACCTCACCTTGCAAATATCATTCGCACATATACGAATATGAATTTTTTCACTCATGATATGAAAGGAAAAAAGACAAAAAACAAAAAACAAACACGATTGCCAAATCCCAACACAGTGTATAACACCAAAAACGAACTCCAAAAAAGCGATGAAGGGAAAGCGATCCGAATAAACTCTAAATGGCGGACCAACGATGTTGTCGATCCGGCCGGCAGAGATAATTTGAGGAACAGAAAACGGGAATGATTCCAGGTACCACCCTGTAAGGGTTGTTAACCATCTAACCACACAACCACCACAAGGCGGTTGTCGCGATTTTCGATTAAATTCTGCCGGAGTCGGAGACTCAGCTATATATATATAACTGCCAGGTAAGTACTATTCATAAAAAGAAAAGTTTTGTTCCTTGACAATTGGCCTTTGAAAGAAACATCACAATTTATTTCACCGTACACTAGCATTTCAACATTATCATAATTTGCTAAGCGTTTCCTTGTTGGTAATGGGGTTAAATGTTATTTATCAGCATCATGTCGTGAAATAGTGGATGCACCACAGCCAGTGTCTAATTCAAATTCTAGGGGAAACCCATTTAACAATAATACTTCTTTATATGATTTCTCATAGTCATCAACAGAATCAATAGAATTTACCTTAACATCAAAAAGTTTTAATAATCATAAGAACCATGGAAATTTTCATCAATAGAAACAGGCTTACTAGTAGCCTCGTCTGCATCATGCACTGTGTTAACATTCCTTGATTTATTTCTAGACTTTTTATTGGGACATACTGTACTAACATGGTCTTCCTTGCCACAGGTATAACAATTAGCATTTTTAGATTTACAATTCTTAGCTAAATGGTTATCACGTCCATAACACGTGCATTTACCTTGAGCTTAGGAATAATCACTTTTACCTCCCTCTTTAGAGCCTGCACTAGAATTAGGCCTAAGCCTAGATACCTTATGCCTCACCTTGTTAACAGTGCATGTAATCCTATTATCTGTAAAAGCAGTTAAAGTATGACTACACTCTGTAACATAAGCAGTTTCTAAATTGGTAACCTTGGCAAGTAACTCACAAGAGGATATTGATTTAAAATCGAAAGGATCCACTAATAAAACCTTAAAATAAACCTCATTATCAATACCAACCAATAACTGTTCCTTCGAACTTCGGTCAAAATCACTATTAAATTCACACTGTTGAGCTAACAGTTTTAGTTCTGCCTAAGATTCCTTCACTGACTCACTACTTTTCTTCTTTCTTTGTAGAAAATCATACAAGGCTCTATGGTAACTAGGTTTAGTTATGAAAGGAAACTTTAGTTGATTTACAAGGTCATCAAAGAGAACTGCAGACAGCAAATTCACTGCTGTTAACTTACAGATTGTGGAAAATGTCTCTACTCCAACTGAAGAAAGCAACAAAGCCCTTTTGGCTGTCGCTTCTGTTACATCATTTACCTCACAATTCATGGAGAATAAATCTAGCCAACAAGATAATTCCAATTTATCTGGGTTAAACTCGGGAATTTCGGGTCTCCTTGCAGCTGTCATCCTTCATGAAGGTGTATGGAACTTATGTAGTCCCCAACAAATACAGCTGAACTCGGCTAACTCGATTACTGTAGCTGGAAATTGGCCGGGCCTAAACTGCTATACTAGGCTAGATATGGTAGCGGCGTTGGTACAATAACTCTTGTTCACTATGACATATCTTCATGTTCACTGGATTTTTCCCTTGACATCATTGAGACATCCTCGTCTCTCAATACTTGGGATCCAAGAAGATAGGTTGGTAATTCACTTGCTTTATTGCGGTATCTCAATTATAAGTACAGTATGTAGCTCCATACTACAGCTAGCCTCACAGTTCGTCAATGGCGGGAGACAGAGCAACAACTCCCAGAAGGTTCAACAAAGTAGAATCAGATCAACACAATAGCAGGAGAAAGTAATGTTTCTCAATACATTACAATTTCATTACCAAATTGATAAACAAATAGATGTAATGACTTTGTCTTTCAGTATTTATCTTGTTTTTTGATTTTCAAATCATTTACTTTTCTCTTACTGAAAAATAACATATTCCATGCAGTTATTCTTTGCATGTATTTCAATAAAATGATTTTCCATGCTATTGTGCATTATTTGTATGCATGTGTTTATAACATTATCATATAATTTATATATATGTATATATATACTGTATATATATGTAAATATATATCTTCGGTGAAGGCAGCAACAGCCAGTAATGAACACAAATTTCATGGTATGGATAGGGAAAGAGTGGTTCAAAATGTCCCTTTTTATTATTCCCAACGTTTCGTGATTCTTAATCACATTGTCCAGGGCTAAAAATAAAACATATACAAAAGAATTAGGAACCAGTTAGAATTTTTTACAAATTCATTCAAAACTATAAAAACCAGTTAAAATTTAAATGAAAATTAAAAGGAAAATATTAATAAATAAATATATATACATCAGACAAAGTAGTGGAACCAACCTCGCAGAAGCGTAGTGAGAAACTTTATGTCAACAAGAGTTAGAAAACAAACCAAAGAAAACTATGACAAATACAACTGAATAGAAGAAGCTTGGGTATTTAACGACGGAACTAGTCGTTTGATTAATATGGATTCAAGAAGAGGTAAGTCATGGTTTTTTGACACTTGACCAATGATGGTAAGATCTTTGTTTTCAATATTTTGTTTGCACATTCCAGCATGAATCCGAATGTTAGAATGTTCAGGGTTGGATATTCTGCAACCAGTTCGATAGCTAACACCTCTATGGGAATCAATTCTGACCTTTAACAACCTCTTGGTAGATCCTACGTAGGTCCCAGAGTTACACTTTGGGCAATTATATTTATATACAACACCAGAGGACATGTAAGGACTCAATCGATCTTTGAAGTGGAAAAGCGAGCCAATAGTGAGAGGGTTCTTAGGGATGAGTTTAACTTCCACAGCTGGGAAGTGTTGTTGGATAATTTCTGTAAACTTTTTCTTTAGGAAATCCTCATGAAGAAAAGGAAAACTCGCATAAAATTTTAGTTTAGGAACTTTAAGTGTTTTTGGAGTCTGAGCCAACTTGTCATTCAATAATCTATTAAGAAGTTTAAAAAATATTTTGGTGGGGAAACAGTTTTTCTTAAAATATTCACATAGATAAATAATATCAATATGGAAAGATTCCCATCTAGAGGTAAAAAAGAATGCTCTGTGGAAAAGAGTAAGAATAGAATTAGTTTTAAAATTATAAAAACAAGAGCTATAAAAGTTTGAACCTAACCCAGTGAACGTCTTTTTTCTAAAAATCGTGGTACTAAAACCTTCTCTATTTCTAGACACCAACACATCTAAAAAGGGGAGTTTGTTATCTTCCTCCTTTTCTACGGTGGATGTTATGTTTTCATGTTGTGAGTTGGCGAAGTCAAGGAATGATTCAGCGCCGAACTCATCTCTGAATAGAGCAAAGGTATCATCAACATACCTAACATAAAACAAGGGATGATAACTTAAAGGGCAATTTTCTAGCATGGTCTCCTCTAGGGAGCACATGAAAATATTAGCAAAGGTGGGTCCCAAGGGGGAACTCATAGCCATCCCATCAAGTTGTTTGTACAAATTACCATTAAAAACGAAAGAGGTGTCCAGCACCGCTAGCTCCAAAAGTCTTTTAAAAGACGTGCGATTAAAATCATTAAAAGTGGTATTAGGTTCAGAAAATAATTTGTTTAAAATAATATTGATAGTTTCTTCCACAGGTACATTAGTGAATAAAGATTCAACATCAAGACTCGTCATGAAAAGATCTGAGTCCTGAGAAATTATGGCCTCTTTAAATGCATAAGAGTTATTTAGAGAAAAGGTGTTTTTTGTCAAAGGTTCCACTAAGGGAACGAGGAACTTAGCTAGCTTGTAATTAGGGGTATTAAAAGACGATAAGATAGGTCTCAGTGGAACATTGGGCTTATGGATTTTGGGTAAACCATATAAGATGCCATAGGAAGACCCCGAACAGAACAAATTTTGGTAGGTAGTTTCAGATATGGATATTTCATTTTTAAGAGTCTTTAAAAATCTATTAATTCTATCCTCGGTTTTAAAAATATTATTAAAATTAGTCTCACCAATTTTCAGAAATTTAGATTCATCATTTAAAATACTTTCCATTTTTCCCACATATTCCTCCTTATCTAAAATGACAGTTCCTTTGCCTTTATCCGGTCTAGTAATGATAAGATTATCTCTATTGGCAAGATTCCTCAACATATCAAAATCTGTGTTCTTAAAAAAGGGTGTCCACCTGGTTTTTAGTTTCCCAAATGCAGCATGGGCACTTAGGAGAGACGAAAAGCGCTCTAGGACGTGGCAGGATCATCTTTGTCCTGTCTAGGTAGTAACGAAGAGCTCTTACTGGGCACAGAAGTCTCCCTTCATTGTCTCTACCCACTTTCTCTGAGAGGGATATCAGAACGAATTCCCGAGGAAGTGGATTGTTGAATGATTCTGTTTTCGCTCTGAATTCTGGCGAATAATGCAA
Organism: Palaemon carinicauda; assembly: GCF_036898095.1. Lineage (NCBI taxonomy): Eukaryota > Metazoa > Arthropoda > Malacostraca > Decapoda > Palaemonidae > Palaemon > Palaemon carinicauda. The sequence goes on from NC_090732.1 coordinate 63,284,905, forward strand.
AACAAAGTCTCTTTCTCTCCAAGCCAACCCCACTGAAAGTGCCTGCAATTCCCCAAACCTTTTTGCAGTTGCCAAGGCACCAAGGAAAAGTGGCTTCATAGACAAGTTTCGAAGATCTTCTGATGTTAGTGGTTCGTAAGGCTCCCTAGTTAAAGCCTTAAAGACCCCATCCAAGTCCCAAGGAGGAGCTGAAATCACCTTTTTAGGAAAATCTATTTCGAAGGACCTAATGAGATCGGTAATGATTTGATCCTCAAGCATCTCCTTACAGGCAAATCTGAAAAGTGAGGATAACATAGCTCTATATCCCCTGATGGCTGGAACGGACAGACGTTCTTCCTTATGAAGGAATAACAGGATATCTGCAATCTTGGCAACTGTCGGGTTCAAGATTGAGTGTTTTGAGTCCCTATACCACTTCCTGAATATCTTCCACTTGTACTGATAATTTATACAATTGGAAGGTCTTCGAGCAAAGGTAACTTGTCGGGCCACCTGCCTGGAGACTCCTCGAGCCCTGGCGAATCTGCGGATAGTCTCCATGCAGTCAGCTGAAGAACTTGTGGTCTGAGAGGAAACACTTGTCGATGAGGCTGTTTGAGGAGGTCCCGTCTGACAGGCAACCTCCTTGGGGTGTCTACTGGCAGCTCTAAGAGGTCCACAAACCGGTCTTTCTGAGGCCAGAAGGGTGTGACCAGAGTAAGACTGTATACTGTGGACTCCCTCAGTTTGTGCAGTATGTTCCTTATCAGAGGAAATGGAGGGAAAGTATATCCCTGAAGATGTCTCCAATCCTGAAGCATTGCATCTGTTCCCGCTGATCCCGGATCGATGTGAGGACTGAAGTAAGTCTGAAGTCTGTGGCTCATTGCGGTGGCAAACATATCCACCGTTGGTGGCCACAGATGAACCAAATCGTCCACCACTTGCTGGTGAATGATCCATTCTGAGTTTAAGATCTGATCTCTTCGACTCAGAGCATCTGCTGTCACATTCACATTGCCCATAATGAACTGTAGTATGAGAGTCACGCTCTTTCCCTCTGCCCAGGACAGAATCTCTTGGGCAAGATTGTCCAGCTTCTGGGGCCTCGTCCCTCCTTCCTTCCTTATGTAAGAAATAGCCGTCGAGTTTTCGGCGAACACTGCGACGACTCTTGAGGAGCACAGATGGTTGAAGTGACAGAGAGCCAGCTGTATTGCCCTGAGTTCTCTCCAATTGATAGATTCCCCCAATTCCTGTGCTGTCCATGTCCCCGATACGAACTGGTCCGCTATTGAAGCGCCCCATCCAGAATCCGAAGCGTCTGAGAACAACATGATGTTTGGGAGAGGGGTTGACAAGAGAAGACCTTGATTCAAGTTCACTTGATCGGACCACCAGATTAGATTCTGTCTGATCGTCTCTGTCCATTGAACATTAAAATGATGATCCTCTTGATCCCAAACATTGTGGAGTTGGTGTTGCAGTGGTCTGACTCTCCTTCTTCCTCTGGGAACCAACAGAATTAGCGACAACAGGAGGCCAATGAGTCTCATCCAAAGATTGTCTGGAGGTGCCTTTGTCGTTAAAAATAATGTGATGCATTCCTGTAGAGTCCGGATGCGATCTGGTGTCAAGAAAACCTTCAAAATTGAAGAGTCGATCTTCATTCCCAGGTAGATGGAAACTTGACTGGGGATTAGGGTCGACTTCTCTAAGTTGATCTGAATGCCCAGTTTGTTGCAGAATCTCAGGATTACATCCCTCGTGTAGATGGCTTCCTGTTCTGAGTTTAACAGGAATTTCCAATCGTCCAAATATCTCACCAATCTTATGCCTCTCTTGTGGAGGGCTGCTCCCACACGTGCCATAAGACGGGTGAAGACCTGTGGAGTTGTCATTAGGTCAAAGCAGGGAACTTTGAACTGCCATACCTCCTGTTCCCAGCAAAACTTTAGTAGATGCCGGGACTGAGGGTGGATGGAAACTTGGAGATACGCGTCTTTCAGGTCAAGTGAGAAGAACCAGTCATCCTGTCTGACCGCCAAAAGGACCGACCTTGGAATCTCGATTTTGAAATGAGTTTTCATTACAAAATGATTCAGACAAGACAGGTCTATGATGGGTCTCCAAGAACCGGAAGCCTTTTTGACGGTAAACATAAGGCTGTAAAAACCGAGGAATGAAAGCGAAGCTAATTCTAATTGCTCTCTTTCTTCTCAGTTTCTCTAACTCTGCCTGAAGAGCTCTTCCCATCTCTGACGACTCCTGGTATGAGTTGAATGATATTGGACTGTTCGATAATGGAGGAGGTTGGCTGAGGGGAATCCTGTATCCATAGCTCAGAACTTGAATGACCCAAGGGTCTGGATCCAGGCCCTCCCAGGCTTGCCAGTGGTGTTGAAGGCAGCCTCCTATCTTTACATACAAGGGCTGTAGTCCTTATGGGCGAAAACCTTTGCCAACTGTCTTTGGACTTCTTTGTCCTCTATGTGCTGATTTCGAGCTAGTAGAAGGTTGAGGTTGTTGTTGGGTTGTAGAAGAATGGGAAGACGAGATTCCTGGCCCTTGATAACCTGTCCTTGGCTTCTTGTACGTTGAAGGCTGGAAGCCGACCTGTCTCTTCTCACCTATGACCAAGGGCTGTCTGGGCACTGGTTTTGGCTGGATAGGTCTTTGCGCTTGGGCTACTGTCCTTACAAGCAATGATTGAATCTTGTCCTCCCTTGTCTCTTTAGCTTTGAGGTGTGCCCTCTCCAGGGATGACGTATGTGTGTCCTCATTGAACAACTGCTCTGCAAAGAGAGGAGAAGCCTTCAACGCTCTCTTCTGAATGTCAGAGAGATGGAGGAGCATGAGACAAGAAGAATTCCCTCCTCCATGAAGTCAGATAAGCTTCTTGAAGACATATCTCTGTCATGGATGACTTAATGGAGAGGTTTATGGAGTTGACTAACTGATTGTAAAGGGTTCGGTACTGCTCCAAGGCTCCTGATTCTGACAGAATGCTATCAGTGAACCCCAAAGCCATCCTATCATGTTCAGATTCTCCTGAACTGTTCTAGTAGACATCTTGAGCTTGGCACAGTCCTCCAAAGAAACACCCACTAACGATTTATGGTTTTTCTGGAGGTTGGTCATATCCTCCCATGAGGAGTTAAGAGGCCCTGGAGATAGAGCTGGAGGATCCTCTCCAATAGCTAAATAGGCCCTCCTGTTTTTAGCCAAGATAGAAGACGGAGAGTGAGGCTTGTCACCTTCCTCATACTCTGCCAACTTCTTGGTGACCACTTGTCTTCCATGTCCGAGAAATTCTCCTGTCGACCAGAGTGGAATAGGATTCCGTTTCTTTGACCGATGAGTGTCCTCCAAAAATCTGGACACCGAAGGGAACTCACCAGGTTCCTGTACTGCGATGGTCGACTTTGACTCCACTAAAGCCTCTTGGGTGAAGGCAATCATCCTTCGAAAATCAGACGATGGAATGTTGCCCTCCTCGAAACCTTGGATATCATCCCCAATCTCTGGAGCAAACCTCCTGGCTGCCCTCATGATGACTGATGGCTCTGACGATGAGCGCCCCTCTCGAGGGGTTCGCGAAGGAGAAGACGATGAAGGAGCCATGACTGGAGACCAATCTGGTGCAGCATGTACCTGGGCTTTGACCCTACCCTTCTTAAGAACAACAGGCTGTTCCTTAGAACCTCTCACAATCCCCTTCTCTCGATTCCCAGGGGAACGGAAAGCAAGAAGATTCCCTAGACATCCACCCTGTAGCTGGAGAGTGCTGCTCTCTCCCACAACCCTCCCTGACGAACCCTCGTCCGATACAGGACAAATGGAGGTTGCCTGAAGGGCATGATCCCCACAAGGAAGACTGGAAGGTGCACTCAGCTCTGACCTTGCTTGCCCCTTCCTGGGCTGGTTGAAGCATCTACCATCGTCACTATCTCTAACACCTAACTCTGAGCTAATAGGGAAGTATGACTTTACCCCAGACCTGCTCTACATCGGGGTGGGGTCATACCCGGAACCCGTTAGGGCCGGTTCAGCATGAGTCCTTCCTTCAGCACAGGGTGGAATGGGGAGACCCAGAGCAGGACCGAGGGAGTTGAAAAAAGTGGTTAGAGTGCCTAATTGAGAGGCCATATTCTCAAGACCTGAGGCTAAGATGTCAATTCTAGAGTTGAAAGACCCCAATTGAGACCCCCAACGTTCTTCTGCGGCGACAACACACTCTTAGAGGGTCACTGACCCTGTTACACTAGGTCCAACCAGGGAAGGGGACCGGACACATTGTTCACCTGACATGTTGATCACCTCAGATATTACAGACATACGGTCACACTCGCCTGACGTCTCGCCAACTGAGTTAGATCTAGTTGGATTACCCGATGCCAGTCGATCTATTGAACCCTCCCTAAGTCTTTGTTTAGAAAGTCTTTTCTTAGCCAAGGTAGTCATATGATTAACATACACCTGTTTCTCACCGAGAGACCAAGTGGTTCATTTGTCACAAACATCAGTCAGGTTACAATTAACACCACTGCAGTTAACACACAATGAGTGGTTATCAAATGAAAATTTTCGACTTAGCTTAGCCTTGCGGCATGAAGTACAATGGGAAGGTTGGTCTAAAGTTGAAAGATGGTCAATCTGATCCATGTCTGATGAAGAACTCCAAGTTCGATCAATGTCCAATTCCTTGTTGAATACTCATTCACGACTTGAAAACACTGAATAGTTGTCATTAAGAAGCAAGCTTCTTAGCCGAATGAAAAAATGTAAAAGCCGGAAGAGGTAAACAGGATGTCTGCTCACACCGGCAACAAGATCAAAAGAGGTGATTCCTGGTGGTGAGGTTTGCAGGAAGGATACCACACAAGTCCCGAGCGCCCTTGGTCACTCAAAAATTGAGCCGGCAGATCACTTTTGTTAGAAAAGATGACGACCAACTCAAATATGGTAGTTTGATAACTAGCAAACGTCATGTATAGACAATTATAAGAATTTTACTATGCTACGTATGTCTATCAGCTCATTAAATTCACGGAATCTTAGATAATTCTTATCGTTAATTAACATAAACATTTTTAAATTAACTGATATAATAGTCTTACACTCGGGACTTTGTATATTATACTTACGTAAATGGATTAGAATAAATTAAATTGGAAGCAACTTGCTGTAACAAGATCTATCGGCAAATGTTGATTGTGCAGTTGAGTATTAGACAAAATAGAAGTACTAATAATTTGACAAATAGAATGTAAAACAAATTGAACAATTTATAATGTCTTTATTTCTATGATGGTAATTAAAATATTTTTTCGAAGCCTTGGATGAAAACATATTAGATATTACTGTTCAAGGACAAAACCCTCTTAGTAGGCCTCTTTTCCTCGATAGCCAGGACATACTTACTTTTGTCCAAAGCAGGAGACCAACGTACCACCTACGCAGGGTCACCAGGACGGGATGCAGTTATAGCAGCATACTGTATAGGAAAAATCAATCAATTATTTATAATCGTGAGAACAATATACATAATTATTTCTTCAGAAATAACAGAAATTGTAGTCAAAACAATACAGGTTTTACCGTTATGCTTACATATCTCTTCTAATCTAAGAATCTTCAGCTTCTTCTGACGGACAAGGTGTTTCCTGAAGAACTTTATCTCTCCACCAGGTCCCTGTCTGTTGCAGGTCTGCTTTTCACCTTCGTCAGCGGTCTGGATCAAACGCAACTAGGTTCTGAACTGTGTTCCGGACAAGGTCGGGTCGAGGGTCTTGGCCTTTTTATTGAGGAGGCGAGTCTTCTTGGCGAGCTTCTTGAAATCAAGGAGCCCCCTTTTTGAACACAGAAACCAGAAATGTAGCTAATTTTCTGTTCTGAAGAGAGAGAGAGAGAGAGAGAGAGAGAGAGAGAGAGAGAGAGAGAGAGAGAGAGAGAGAGAGAGAGAGAGAGAGAGAGAGAGAGAGAGAGAGAGGTAAATGTGTACTAGAGGTGAAAAATATGCTGCTGCAACAATTCTCCATTCATGCCTTCCTAAGAATTAATTAGCAGAACACATTGACGTGTTTTCCTCCTTGGCTTCTGCATGCCATTCCCATCATCCTTCTCAACATCCAATGAAGAAAACTTGTCCTCGTGGTCATCACCTTCCAGCGGATTGTCCTCAGACAAGATATGCATCTCATCGCCAAGACTGATGGTCCTGATGAGTTCGCTCAGGGTCAGTGGTTTCGATGAATACGTCTCTTTCTTCTTCAATAGTCTGAGAAATGAAAATGAAATCTTGAGTAGGATCTGTGGAAGCAAAGGAAAAGATCCCTGGACTGTTGCTGCAGAGGAACTTGAAGAGTCATCAAAGGCGATGTCCTTGTAACTGATGTACTTGGTTTTCTTATGCTTGCTTGGTAGGCTCTTGATCTCAGGTAGAAGTGGTATTCTGAAGTAGTGAAGGGCTGGTGTTGCCAAGTCGTATTCCCATCACACATTAGCACTGTACCGACTTTAGATGCATGTTCGGAAATAGGGTGACACACGGCTAGCCAAATCACGTTGCGACCAATGGCAATGTCCAGGCAATGATTCTCAACATCTTGTAACACCATGACATCAGCATTGCAATGGTTTCTTTAACATGGCGATAAATTTTGGCTGTTACGACGATAGCCGCATTAGAGCGCTTGTGTGACTCAGGCATAATATTTGCTTTAATAACACAAACCTGCAGTTTTTTTCTGATATGGATCTATATTTCAGAAATATTCTGCTTTTTCATTTATTTTGCCATTGAATACCTTATTTTTGGTCTTGTAAATAGCTTCATAATCTTTGCTTTTGTTCAAATATTGCGGACCAATTCCTCTTATTGTTTCCTCCCTAGCATTATTGTTTATATTGCTGCTTCCAAAATGCACATATTCAAAACATAATAGTGTGTATGCTCCCAATGCCCAAATGTCATCTATCTTTTCATGTATGCTATTCCCCCTTATTTCTCATCAAACTCGCGTGTGAGAATTATGTTGAAATCCGGCCTTTAACTAGATATGATGTTTGTTTTCAATAAGGATCAGATATATACCTCCAGCCTCTATTCTTGCTACTTAATCATTATACTCTTCCATCGTGCAAATTCTTGAACACATTTCTATAAACCTACTCAAGCCACTTTTAATCTTGCCAGTAATGACTTTGCCTCTAAATGCAGATAAAGCTGCATAGCTTAGATTTCAAGTACTATAAAGAGAGAATAAATTAGTCATGCAATCATCCAAATAAGATATTAAGCAATATTATAACGAAAATCAGATAAAGGAAGGTAGAAGATAGTAGACTCTTGCGAAAAAAATCAATAAAGTAGATCCCAAAGGGAACGTAAGTCTATAGCAGATCTGTAGAAGGGTAGAAGTAATACAATCAATATAACAAAAGCAATGGAATCGTTAGCTAACACACTGGTAAATAATTTGCCGAAAAATTAAAAGGAAACGTAACCTTACCGT
>NC_090732.1:63297403-63312403 GCF_036898095.1 Palaemon carinicauda
TTCCCCTAGTTTTGTCATCAAAAACAGAAGTTTCCCCCACAATATCACCAGGATGGAAATGCTGTTCACAAACCTGGAAATACAATAATATACAACATTCAGGAAACGTGACATGTAGTGCAGGAGATAAATGTTTTAATACAAATACATAATTTCGTAATTCAAACTAATGCAGCGTGGATGAAACTGAAGCTACATGTCCTTGGCAATGCATATATACAATATATTATGCTATATATCATATTATATATATATATATATATATATATATATATATATATATATATATATATATATATATATATATATATATATATATATATAAGAGAGAGAGAGAGAGAGAGAGAGAGAGAGAGAGAGAGATCTGCTGTACATTTTAATAACATACCCGATTATTTGCTGTGGGTTGAAAATCTTCTGTTTTTATTTTCTGAATCTAGATTTGTCTCCTTTCTTTGTTTACAGGAAACTTGAAGATATGTACTTTAGGTCCCTTATCATAATTTCCCCTACATTTGGGAACACAGCACCGATACGGCATATTGTTTTGAAGCGGGAAAGCACTTCCGGGAAAACACTACTCACACTGCTAATGTTTGTTTTCTTTTATATTTTTCTTAAACTCCTTTTTCAATTTTTCACAAATTTCATCTATAAATGACTGGGGAAAACTGGATTTAAAAGACTATCTGACCGAATCTAGACGTCTGATCTAGACTTGCCCCTCATGGACTACCTGGTACACGTCAGGGGTATTTAAATCCCTTCGTGAAACGGCCTTCTACTCTCGGTGGCCACGGATGAGCCCAAAAGGATGACTCTTCGATAATCCTCTGTCCGACTGATCTCTTTATATTGGCCTTTGGAATAAGTCTCTTGTACAAGAAATGATCGAAGTTAGGTCGGGTAAAATTGCTTGGAGAAAGATGTATATCAAGAGTGATGAGACGGAAATAGCAGTATTATGTTATTAGGGTTTAAGATTCTTGTACAAGAATCACTTGAGTGAGGTAGGGTGAGAATGCTAGGAGTTAGTAGTATATTAAGAGGGCTGGGGGACAAATAGAAGCGTTATCTTATTGGGGTATAAGTTTCTTGTACAAGAAATGATCGGAGTGAGGTTGGGTGAGAATGCTATGAGTTAAATGTATGTTAAGTGTGATGGAAGTGAAATAAAAGTGATTTGTTATTAGGGTTTAAGTTTACTGTAAAAGAAATAATCGGAGTTAGGTTGGGTAAGAATGCTCGGAGTCAGTTGTATATTAAGAGTGTTGGGAGTGAAATAGCAGTGCTATGTTATCAGGGTTTAAGATTCTTGTACAAGAAATCACTGGAGTGAGGTTGGGTGAGAATGCTAGTAGTTAGTTGTATGTTAAGAGTGATGGGAGTGAAATAGAAGTGTTATGTTTATAAGGTATGAGTTTCTTGTACAAGAAATAATCAGAGTCATGTTAGTTGAAAATGCTAGGAGTCCGTTGTATATTAAAAGTAATGGAACTGAAATAGGAGTGTTATATTATTAGGGTATAAGTTCGTTGTATAAGAAGTGATCGGAGTTAGGTTCAGTGAGAATCCTAGTAGTTAGTTGTATATTGGGTGTGATGGGAGTGAAATAAAAGTGTTATGTTATTATGGTATGAGTTTCTTGAACAAGAAATGATCGAACTAGTGTTGTGTGTTAAGATTGATACTTTGTTGCTAAGAGTCAGTTGTATATACAGTATGGAGTTAGTTGTATATTAGGTGTGATAGGAGTGAAATAGAAGTGTTATGTTATTAGGGTTTTAGTTTCTTGAGAATGATAGGGTTCAGTTGTATAGTAATAGTATTGAGAATGAAACAGCAGTATTTTGTTATTAGGGTATAAGTTTCTTGTACAAAAAATGATCGAAGTGATGTTGAGTGAAAATACTAGGAGTTAATTGTATGTTAAGAGTGATGGGAGTGAAAGAGAAGTGTTTTGTTATTGGGGTATAAGGTTTTTGTACAAGAAATGATCGAAGAGAAGTTGGGTGAGAATGCTCGGAGTCAGTTGTATATTAAGAGTGATGGGGGTGAAATCGCAGTGTTATTTTATTAGGGTATAGATTTCTTGTATATAAAATGATGGGAGTGATGTTGAGTGAGAATGCTTGGAGTTAATTGTATATTAAGATTGATGGGAGTAAAATAGAAGTTTTATGTTATCAGGGTATAAGTTTCTTGTACAGGAAATGATCGAAGAGAGGTTGGGTGAGACCGTGAGAATGCTAGGAGTCAGTTGTATGTTAAGAGTGATGGGAGTGGTAGCAAAACATTAACAGCAACTGAAAATGATAGCCAACATACATAAACTATAACTATATTTGAGATTTAACATAAGTATTTGTAGTATTATACAAGATTCACATAATACTCACAACATACCAGACTAAAAAATTATATACAATACTGCGGGCCGACCAAGGGAAATGCCCGTGCCAACAAGAAGCGTTGGGTTTAATACACTACGAACGAACTATATACAATAGTTTTATGAAGAAGTAAGCTTTGAGTTGTCATCATAACGTTCTATGCTGTCAGGGATAGATGATGTTTAGTTTTAGATATAAATGTCAAGATGCAGGAACACAATTTCTGATGATGAATGGCTAAACTTCTTTGTCTTAAAGATATTCTTTCGTTGTATTTAGTCACTATATTTCAGATTCACAACGATTGTAACTGAAAAACGTCTCTAAACACCTGTGTTGTTCAAGTTTAGTCTACTGCCTCTCACTCATCACCTGTCCTTTATATATGAGGGACCAATACCAAGGCCGTTTCAAGACGGCCTTGCCAATACTCCCGAATGATCTTGACGGACTAACATTATTATCATTATTATTACTATCCAAGCTACAACCCTAGTTGGAGAAGCAAGATGCTATTAGCCCATGGGCTCCAACAGGGAAAAATAGCCCAGTGAGGAAAGGAAATAAATAAATGAAGAGAACAAATTAACAATAAATCATTCTAAAATAAGTAACAACGTCAAAACAGACATGTCATAATTATATGAAACTATTAACAACATCAAAAACAAATATATCATAAATAAACTATAAAAAGACTCATGTCCGCCTGGTCAACAAAAAAGCATTTGCTCCAACTTTGAACTTTTGAAGTTCTACTGATTCAACCACCCGTTTAGGAAGATCATTCCACAACTTGGTCACAGCTGGAATAAAACTTCTAGAGTACTGCGTAGTATTGAGCCTCGTGATGGAGAAGGCCTGGCTATTAGAATTAACTGCCTGCCTAGTATTACGAACAGGATAGAATTGTCCAGGGAGATCTGAATGTAAAGGATGGTCAGAGTTATGAAAAATCTTATGCAACATGCATAATGAACTAATTGAACGACGGTGCCAGAGATTAATATCTAGATCAGGAATAAAAAATCTAATAGACCGTAAGTTTCTGTCCAACAAATTAAGATGAGAATCAGCAGCTGAAGACCAGACAGGAGAACAATATTCAAAACAAGGTAGAATGAAAGAATTAAAACACTTCTTCAGAATAGATTGATCACCGAAAATCTTGAAAGACTTTCTCAATAAGCCTATTTTTTGTGCAATTGAAAAAGACACAGACCGTATATGTTTCTCAAAAGTAAATTTACTGTCGAGAATCACACCTAAAATTTTGAAAGAGTCATACATATTTAAAGAATGTTGAGGAGCCACCGTCCATGACCTGCTTACAATCATACTTTGAGTTTTGTTAGGATTCAACTTCATACCCCATAATTTGCACCATGCACTAATTCTAGCTAAATCTCTATTAAGGGATTCACCAACCCTAGATCTACATTCAGGGGATGGAATTGATGCAAAGAGAGTAGCATCATCTGCATATGCAACAAGCTTGTTTTCTAGGCCAAACCACATGTCATGTGTATATGATATGAAAAGTAATGGGCCAAGAACACTACCCTGTGGAACACCGGATATCACATTCCTATAATCACTATGGTGCCCATCAACAACAACTCTTCAAGATCTTTTACTTAAAAAATCAATAATAATGCTAAGAAACGACCCACCCACTCCCAACTGTTTCAGTTTGAAAACAAGGGCCTCGTGATTAACACGTCCAAAGGCAGCACTAAAATCAAGGCCAATCATACGAACTTCCCGACCACAATCAAGGGATTTCTGTACAGCATTGGAGATTGTGAGAAGGGCATCACATGCTCCAAGGCCTTTACGAAAACCAAATTGCAAACTAGGGAGTAGATGATTACCTTCAGCAAACCTATTAAGACGTTTTGCCAGAAGACGTTCAAAAACTTTAGATAATATGGGAGTTATGGAAATTGGGCGGTAATCAGTGGGATTTGAGCTACCACAAACATATTTACATAGAGGAGTAACATTACCAATTCTCCAACTAGTGCTAAAAGCTCCTCTTCTTGCTAACTTGCGCAAAATAACAGATAACTTTGGAGCTAAGAAATCTGCTGTCTTTATAAAAAACAAAAGAAAAATACCATTTGGGTCTACACATCCATAAGCATCAAGGTCCACCAACAGAGCTTTGATCTCCCGAGATCGAAAAGCTAAACTAGTTAGTTTAGCCTCAGGAAAACAGGAATGAGGAAGTTCAAGTTTTTCATTACTCTGTTTACTGTCAAAAACATCAGCCAAAAGGGTTGCCTTTTCCTTTGGACAGTGAGTGACTGAGCCATCTGGTTTAAGTAAAGGAGGAACTGTTGCATATACACCAACGTGATGCCACACTATGGACCCATTCTTGAATCATCCTGTAGATCTCCCGCCCGTGAGGTGGCTGGTGACGAAGTTGTTCCTATTCTAGAACTTATGTCCCAGAACACAACATTTTCGAGTCGAAAATTATCTTATTTTTACATTACCATACATGAAAATATCAATTGTTTAATTTTTACATCTTATAGGAAAATATAAACCCTCTTCATAAGATTTATAACCCAATGTACATAAATTTAACAAACATAACAAATCCCCTTGCCTAGCGACATGTTGGGGGTTATTACTCAACAAATTTTCACAAATACAAAGAAAATTATTTCATCATACATGATTACAAATACAATGGTTTCATTACAATCAAAATAGAATACAATTCTGTAGTTTAAATTTCGAATGAAAATTTAAAATTCACATAGCTGATAAATTGTCACAAAAATGTCAATAAAATCATAAAAGAGAAAATTAAAAGCTATCCTCTTCACAGGTACAAAATTCACAAACAGTGTTTAACCTATGCCTCTTTTCGGCTATGGTTTAACATCATACTTAAAGATAGGACAAAATAATTAATTGAATCCAAAGATGTACCTCAGAGAGGTTCTTAGGTATAATTGATTTAATTTTTCAACAGCTCAACACACAGGACAGGCATAATAAAACTGAATTACTTCCTGCCAAATGACATACAAATAAAAATGTCTTAAATCATAACTCAAAATCTTATTTACAGTACTTCAAAATAATAGGTTGTTCATGAGCGGGAATGATTTCATCAATATTTTGATTTACAGGGAAAACAACCTGAGCAGCACATGGTCAGATTTCTGATCTGCAGTGAACTTTGAATTAGACTCAAGATTGCAATATTTATTGAATAACAAAGTATCAGTTATCTCCGTCTCATGACTGGAATCAAACAAATCATAACTAAACTGATTAAACAAAAATATCTCAAACAAGTTAACATCATCATCAGAAGAGAAATTATTACAAATTAAGCCTAAGGTATATTCAGAAGACAAGTCATTCCCAAAAAGAAACTCATTAAAACTAATGGGTCTTCACAAGACAGGTTAGTAGTACAGTCTGCAGACATGACATTACAAACCAAAATTTTTTGTTTTTGTTTTTTTTAGATAGTTTGGTAGAACAGCTGACAGCTTAATCATTATCATGAACTAACAAATCATTATCAGTAATATTCTAAGATCAGTTAACAGTCGAACAAATATCATGAACTAACGTATCTTCACGAGGTAAGTTCTTCTAACAATCAATAGTGGATGCAGCACTACAAACTAACGAGTCTTCACGAGGCAAGTTGGTAGAAAAAAAAAAAGAAAATCATGAGACTTTACCATAAATCAGCACATCATTATCAGACGTGCAGGTAGAACCCTGTGTCTTCTTATGAATCTCAACCCTGGAAGAAAACAGAGTAGACAAATCGGGACTGACAACCTCCAACTATTGATCTATAACTGGCTCATTAACCATCTTTGGTCAAACATCAACTTTCTCATCTACCAAGTCATTACCAAGCAAAAATTGAACGCCATTAAAAGGCTACTCAGAAACCATACCAATAACAACTGGCCCAGATAATCAATCATAATGAAGATTCAAAGGAACGCTAAAATCACCACCACCAACCCCATGGACGGGAGCACATTTCCCAATAAACGAATGCTCAGTCACATGGACAATTTCCCTCAAAACAAGTGACTGGGCACAACCAGTATCACGCATGATACAAACGGGGTGCGGTGCGCCACCATTAACAGCAACAAAACTTTCAGCAGAATATGGGTGGAAAACATTATCAACAAGTCTGGAATAATCACTGTAATTAACAGGCTTACAGTCAAAACCATGGTCATTTATAGTGTTAATCTCTACTGGTAGCACACTGTAACGAGACTTTGGTAGAGTTTCAAAAGCCTCAGATTTAGCTTCTTTTCTTTTCAACTTAGAACATTCAGACACCGTGTGACCTGGTTTCTTACAATAATTACATATTAAAGAACTACTACTAATAGAACTGCTACTGTTTGAGAGTTGACATGTGAATCAGAACTAGACCTCTACAACATCTATATTAGAATACTTATCCATGTTCCTATAGTTTTTTGACCTATTAAACTTTTTATCATTAGACCTCAAATCCTTATAAGCCAGTACATAATCATCAGTACATGCACGAAGGGTAGATAACTTTCTCTCATTTAAGTAAACCTTAACATTTTCACTAACATGATTTTAAGCTGCTCAATCAAAATAAATTCTCTTAATATTTTAAAATCACCCATACACTGCTGCTTTACACCATTTGTCAATCCAGTCTGATTGTTCTCTACTAAATTCTACAAACGTCTGCTTATATTGTTTTGTCCAATTCCTAAACTTCATCCTATAAGCTTTAGGAGTTAATTCATAATTCAGTAAAATATAATTTTTTAAGAATTCATAGTCATCAACTATATCCTCAGGAATAGAAGCATAAACTTTTTGTGCCCTATCACACAAAACTCCTGACAACGTATAAGCCCAATTTCTACAGCCACTTACATTTCTTAGCTTTTCTCTCAAAACAGACAAAATTTTCATTTAGATACTTCTCATTAAAAAGGAGGTACAACTCTATTTTCGTTAAAAATATCTGACCTAGATTTATCTGCATCATTAGAATTAACATGCATTTTCTTTTAGCTCTTCTTTTGAGCATTAATTTCATGAACCTTTATTTCAGCTTCAATTTTGATTGTTCATGCTTAGAATTGTCTTCCCTTCTTTCATGCTCAGCTTCTAATTGTTCACGTCTAAACTCTGCTTCTCTTATCTCACGCTCAGACTGAGCTTCTAACTCTTTTTCTCTTAAATGAGCTTCTATCCTAAGTCTTTCAATTTCCACAGCTGGTAAATCAGAACACTCTATTCCCTATTCATCATATCTAACACATCCTGAGGTAACACGTCGTCTTCAACCAAATTTTGAACTAATAGATGTTAAATATTCCCTTTCTTCATTGAATTTTTAACATTAAACTCAAGATATTTGCCTAAACTCACTAAGCTGGATTTCTTAAGATCACTTAACTTCTCAATGTGTGGATCCTCAGAAAATTTGTCAAAAAATTCAGATGCTTTAAACTCTGTCATGTTTGCTGGCTATTTCGTATAATTAGCAAAGGTTCGCTTTATGAATAATATTTGAATTTTAAATGATATAACAGTTTAGATCCCAGACATAGGCCCCCAAGTCTGTTACGTTCAACCATTGTATACGACGTAGATCATGCAAAACCTACTCAAAAAGTTTACCACACAAAAACTTAAACAACAAATGAAAATTATAGCCAGCATACATAAAATATAACTATATTTAAATTTAACATAAGTATTTACAGTATTTAAGTATTTAAGAAGAAGCAGGTCTTGAGTTAACTTCTTAAACTTCTATGCAACGAGGGACAGATGACGTTGCTTAGTTTCAGATATAAAAGTTGAAATGCAGGAACACAACTTCTGATGATGGATGTCCACACCTCTTTATCTTTTTCAAGATATTCTATCGTTGTATGTAGTCACTATATATCAGAGTCACAGTGGGTGTAGCTTAAATGTTTCTAAACACTATCTGTGTTCAAGTTTAGTCTCCCTCTCACTCGTCACTTGTCCTTTATATACGATGGACTAGAAGCGGCCAGGACGAACATTACACAACATGACGCCACACCACGGATCCACTCTCAAATCATCCTGTAGATCTCACGAAGCTGTTACTATTCTATAACTTTTGTTCCAAAACACGAGATGTCA
This sequence comes from Palaemon carinicauda, assembly GCF_036898095.1. NCBI lineage: Eukaryota > Metazoa > Arthropoda > Malacostraca > Decapoda > Palaemonidae > Palaemon > Palaemon carinicauda. The sequence continues at coordinate 63,305,977 of NC_090732.1, forward strand.
GGATGCCAGAAAAATTTCAAATCATTTATGCATTCATTCATTCCAAAACACATACATTTTCAAGTCAAAAATTATTTTATTTTTTACATTTACATACATGAAAATATTAATTGTTTTATATTAACACTATATATGAAAAAAATAAATCCTTTTCACAAATTTCACAATTCAGCGTACATGAATCTAATATACATATAATAGGAAGTGTATGCTGTGGAAGATGTGAAATAACCCAGAGACAATGGAAGTCTAGTGAGTTTTAAGGATGGGTGGCGTACAAATCTGGGTATAAAAGGAAATAATCAGGATATGTTTTTAGTGGAGGGGTCTAAGGCAAGTTATAGGGTATTTGAGGGAGTGATAGGTATGGAAGACCCAAGAGTATGTTTACAAATATATATGGATGTGTAAAAGAAAAAAATGGAAGAATGTACAAACAGGAGATAAACTAGGAGTGTTAAATACGGTTGTGAATGTTTATGACGTAAGGTATGTTTCAGGTGTCCGTGTGTCGACTGATGAAATTCAGCTACAAGAATGGGAATATGAAAAGTTGGTTGAAAAAAATCCATTGAATGATGATTTAAATGAAAGTAAGAAGCATAAGGTATATCATACGTTGTTGGCAAGGAGAAGAGGTTTGAGTCAAGTAGATGAAGATTTTGGAATGTCGTAGTTACTGGAGTTTAAGATTGTTTTGAGGGAGGATACTGTAGGTACACGAAAAGACACATTTAACGTGTACCAGTATTCATTATTATTGTCATTATTCTATATGTACCATTTATTGCATCATGTGTTTTCAAGCATTATTTACAGTTGTTGCATATCAGCAGAATAATCCATATCATATTAATAAGACATGAATTATTCTGTTGATATGCAACAACTGAAAATAATGCTTGAAAGCACATAATACAATAAATGGTACATATAGAATAATGACAAGAATAATGAATACTGGTGCATGTTAAATGTGTCTTTTCCTGTACCTACAGGTACCAATATAATGTCTGTCAGAGACATCACTTTACGCCACCTGTTGCAAGAAAAATTGAGGAGCGATGCCAAGAGTTAGCAAAAGCAGGTGTTATTGAGGCTAGTGAGAGTCCATTAGTACCTGTAGAGAAGCCAGGTGGAAGCTTAAGAAAGCACATTGATTATACAAAGGTGAATAAGGTAACTATGAAGGAAATGTTTCCAATGTGTGTGGTATTTGTGTGTTTATAGTATGCATAGCATAAGTGTTTACAAAACTGGATTTAGTGTGTGGGTATTATTAAATGCCAGTAACAGAGGAGATTACACCAATCATTGCTTTTGCAACAGCAAAAAGATACTATTAATTTAAGAACGAGTTTTGGAATAACTAATTCACTAGCAGCCTTTCAAAGAGTTATCAATGTTGTGGTGAGTGAGTTTCCAAAAAAGAATGTTAGTGCATTTCTGAATGATATTATGATAGTGAATGAATCAACCAAAGATTATTTCCAGCTAGTTAGTGAAGTTTTAGGAAAGTTGGATTAGATTGGAGTGAAAGTGAAAATATCAAAGTGTGAGTGGTTTGTTGAAGAGGCATAATTTTTAGGACAGGGTGAATGTGTCTTGATTAAAATAGGCAGATAAGTTTGGTGAGAAAGTGACAGAGTTCCCTAAGTCTAGGCCAGTAAGAGACTTAAGACGTTGGTTTGAAAGTAAACAGGCTAACAAAAGAAATGAAGGAGGAAAAAGAAGAGAGGAGAGTGTAGGCTAATAAGTTAGCTTGGGAATTGTGTGAGGACTCGGTCTTCATTTCAATTTATAAATAAAAGTAGATAATTGTTCATGAATAAGCTTCTGGCGATTTGCTTGTAATAATTGAGACCTTGGCTATGTCTGAAAAGCCAGTTTCTTGCTGGTGAAAAGCAGGCGCTAATCCATTAGCATGACTAATCTGATTTTGATAAAATAATGCGAGTAGCTGGTCCAGTAAAATGACATATGATTTGAAATAAAAATTACTTGTTTCTATCTCCACCCAAAATGTCTATTGTTAAGTTTGAATTTCTACACTCTGAGAGATACATTGATGTTGTTTTATGTCTAGCTTATCTTATGCTGACACAGACCCTTGCTCACAATAGCAGCCGGTATAGAATGATCTGACAATTTAGAGGGTGATTCTTTTTCTTTAACAACAATGAGAGCTATATCTTACACTAAATTAAGGCTTGAAGTCGAATGATTGTCTGTAATATCTTTTTGCTTTCCTTATTGTTTTAGACAATATCAATGGCATTATTTTTAGTGAAAAGCTCATTGTGAACTTGTTGCTATTTAAATTATCTTTTGTTAGGTAGTATTCACTTTGAGGTTTCCTGATGATAGTGCTAATGGACGCTTAACAAGGTTATTGATAAACTAATTTTATCATGTGACCATAGGGCAAGTGGATGTTGCCACCCACTGAGATACTACTGCTAGAGAGCTATTGGGAACTATGACTGGCCAGATAGTACTATAATGGATCTCTCCCGGGTTACAGCTCATTTTTCTTTTGCCTACATATACACTGAATAATCTGGCCTATTCACTACACATTCTCCTCTTTCCTCATACATCTGACAACACTTAAATAACGAAAAATCTCTTCACTCAAGGGGTTATAAATACTGCACTGTAATTGTTCAGGCAGTATATATGCCGTACTTAGGCAGTATATATTAAATATCCATGTTTGCCAACATTTATATAAGTGGACGAGCAATCTGGTGGAGTAACGAGAACTTTGGCCATGGAGGAAATGCCCCTCTAAATCTCGATGAAGTCACTGGCAGCAGGGTGACAGATTTCATTTAAAGCGATAGTCAAACTGTCTCTTCGGCTTCTATTTCTCATGCCTTGCGGTTGATCTTACTGAAATTAGTATGGAGCAGAAGGGGTCACCTGCCTTAGATAGGCACTGCTCATCCTGTGATGAATCTAGCCAATGAATACTCTATGAGTTGAGTCAGTCAATGGAAAGAGAAGTTGACAGAATAGCCCCCAGTCCCGGTTATAGCGGGTGCTAAGAATCTCCTAGTTTATAAATGCTAAATGAAAATTGAAAAGTGGTAATTGGAATGTTAGAACAATGAATCAGACTGGGAAATTACAGCAAGTGGAGAATGAATATATGAGATACAGTTTGTAAGAAGATTGATAAGGATACCTTAAACCATGGAAATATATATATATATATATATATATATATATATATATATATATATATATATATATACATATATACTGTATATATATATATATATATATATATATATATATATATATATATATATACATATATACTGTATATATATATATATATATATATATATATATATATATATATATAGACATATATATTTATATGTATGTGTGTATATATATATATATATATATATATATATATATACATATATATATATATATATATATATATAGACATATATATTTATATGTATATGTGTATATATATATATATATATATATATATATACATATATATATGTATATATATATATATATATATATATGTATGTATGTATATGTACATATACATATATATATATATATATATATATATATATATATATATACACACACATATATATATGTATATATATATATACATATATATATATATATATATATATATATATATATATGTATATATATATATATATATATATATATGTATATATATATATATATATATATATATATATATATATATATATATATATATATCCAGGTAGAACAGGTAGAGTTGAAAGGTAAAGGGTAGGAAATATGATGACACCAAGAGCAGAAAAGGCATTAATAGAGTGGAGAGCTGTAAATAATAGATTGTTACCAGCAAAGTTTAAATCAAAGCAGCGCAATATGAGTATCATAGTTCGCTATGCACCAACAAAAGGTACCCATTAAGAAAGGAAAGATGTTATACTATGAAGAACTGCTGAGTGTAATAGATGAGATCCTAGAGAGAGATATGAAAATTGTGATTGTTGACTTTAATGCTAAAGTTAGAAGGAAGGGTTAATGGATAGAGAATGTGATGGGTGTCGAGGGTCTTGGCGAAGTTGCAAATGAAAATGGAGCACATATTTTATTTTCATAATTTTCTGCTTAACAAACAATATTGCTATTAGAGATACTCTTTTCCAAGACAAGGACATCCACAAATATTCATGGACTTCACCATGTGGTAATTACAAAAATCAAATAGATCACGTTGCCATTAGGAAAGAAAGAAGAGGAACTCTGATAAATGTAAGAAGCTATAGAGGTGCACATATTAGTAATGATCACCATCTCATTGCCACACAGAAATTAAAACTGAAAGCACCTAATGGAAAGATAGATAGAATACTTGGTTTTATGTAACTAAGCTTCTGGAAGATGTGCACAGAGAAACATTTGCAATTAAATGCAGGAATCGATATAGAGACTTTAGGAGACAAAGAGCAGACAAAACCCTGGAAAGGTAGCGTTGTGTCTGATCCGCACCAAAATGTTGCGCATAACGCAGTTTTTTTGTTTCTGCGCATAGATGATCTAGCTTGTTTTCTGGGGACTGTTAGTCGTTCACTAGCCTCAGTGGAAACAACACGTGTGTCACCTCTACTCTGCCGCCTCCACCCGCTATTGCCCTCCAAAGTTGTAAATGGTACATATCTAACACCATGTTACCTTAATTAGGGTAAATCACACAATTGCAAGTTTTGTGTTTTACTTTACTGAATTATTACTTAGTTAAATAATATTATTGTGCTTACTGGAAAATATCAGAGAATGATGTAGCTACCCGTACCGCCATACTGGATCAAAAGGCAGCGAAAAATGGGATTTTGAGGCTGATTTCTAATTTTCGATTTTTTCCTATTTTCAGATTTCAGCATGGCAAAGAGAAGCCTGATGAAGGAGGAGTATTTACAGGTCCTTTTGAGTCAAACAGTGTCCATGACGACCTGCACGATACCCTAACTTGGCATGATGAGTAGGCTGAGGCCCAACTTAAGGCTGCTGAACCTGAGGAAGAATTAGCTGATGAGATGCAAGATTTGGCTATCTCGCAGGCAGTTCATTTACAGTCCCTTGCTCCTGGGCCTTCTTCAGCTGCTCTTGCACCTTCTACTACTCGTTGTGGGTGTTCTTCAGCTGCCCTTGGCCCTTCTTTAGTGTCTTGTGGTTCTTCTTCAGTGTCTTCTGGGCCTTCTGAAGCGTGTCGTCTTGGGTATTCAATATATATCAGCCAGTTGATAGTGAAATTTTGGGACATGCAGTTACAAGGAGAAAGCCATGGATACAAAGACAGAGATTGATTGTTGAGGGATTTCGAGGAAGTAATGAAAATTACAATATAGAGCATGCTAAGTATTCCAGTGTTGATAGTGAGGTCAAAAGAAAAGCCAGAAATGACTGGAGAGAATATTTAGACAGGAAAGCAGATGTAGCTGACAAAGTTATGAAGTCCAGATGTGACTATGGTGTAAGAATTGCTCATAGAATTATTAATGAAATCTCTACTGGGGCAAAGAAGAAGCATATACCATTCAAAAAGAGAGATGGATCAGTTATAACATATGATGATTAAGAAAGACAACGTTAGATGAAACACTTTGGTGAGGCCATAAATAGGAGATACGTGGGGAACAATTTGATTGATAAGCCTGAAGCTGATGAAGACCTTGAGGTGCCCATGAATGATTTCAGTGTGTTTGAAGTCCAAGATACCATTAGATAAATCAAGAGATGCAAAGCTCCAGGATACGATGGAATAGCTTCTGAGATGATACTCGCTGAAAATGAAGTGCCCACAGAATGATTTCAAGACTATTTTGTAGAATGTGACATGAAATGGCAAAACCTGATGAATGTTAGTTGTTATTGCTAGCGAAAATGGCCAAAAAAGGAGACCTGACTGATTACAATAATCACAGAGGCATCACAATTACGTCAGTTGTTATGAAAATATGTAGCATACTTATTCTAAAGAGAACAGAGAAAGATTGATGAAAAGCTAAGAAATGAACAAGCCACAGAATTTAGAATAGGTAGAAGTTGTACTGATTAAATTTCCATAATAAGACATGTTTTGGATTGTTATATTCTATGCATTGCTGCATAAAATATAGAAATCCACTTTTGAGGCATTTGTGGGCTATGAAAAATTCTTTACTAGTGTGCAATGTCCAATTTGTGGAGAGTCCTACATTATTACAGAATTCCTCTTAAATAGGTAAATTTGATTAGTTCCATTCATGAGCATAGCAAGTGCAAAGTTATTGTTAATGGAGTCCTATCAAATGAATTTCTAGTGAAGACCGGAGTACTCTAAAGGAATATGTTGTCATCTATGTTGTTTATCCTCTTCATGGATCTTGTTATGTGTTGAACAGTCGCA
>NC_090732.1:63314903-63349903 GCF_036898095.1 Palaemon carinicauda
AATGTGTGGTAACATTAGCACGTTGATGTTGTTGTTCTAGATCAAACTAGTCTTATACCAGCCTGGCACACTTGCTCACCTGATGTTTTAGTAAAGACCCTTACATTATGTCTTCCCGAAACTTTATTAATATAACTTTTCTATTTCACACAAAACAAAATGATGATTTCCTGTTTGACAAACAAAATTGACTCTCTAACCATCCAGTGATTCTGTCATTGAAATAAAAAAAAAAAAAATCGTTGAGTGATTTCATATCATGAAGCAGTTACTGATATCTAATCTTAGGCTGGTTATTTCTTATAAAAAAAGTCATATTATTGTTATTATTATCATCATCTTTATTATTATTATTATTATTATTATTATTATTATTATTATTATTATTATTATTATTATTATTATTATTATTATTATTAGTCAAGCTCTACCATAGAAGAGTAGTATGTAATAAGCATTTTTAGCCCTTGACTAGAAAAGGAAGTCAGTACGAAAAGAAACGAAGTAAAGAATAAACTATAGAAATTATTCGCATATGAAACTTTCGGATTAGTGTGTAGTACTGAGTCTTATGAAAGAAAAGGAAACCCTGTTACAAAATCTCATACCCAGTACTATATACATCCCCTATGCATCACTAAGAAAATCGTAATGCTAAGGTTGGTTAGAATAGTGAAAAATCGTAAACATGCCCAAAGAGCTCATTGATAGACTGTGTCAGATATGAACATCCTGATCAGGTGTAAGCAATCTGATATATCAAGAGCTTCTGTTTAACAAGTCAAGATGAGAGTCAACTGCTGATGACTAGGCAGGAAAACAATTTTAAAAATATAGCATAATAAAATAATTAAGACTTTTCCTATGCTTATAGAGGTTTCAAAAAAATCTTGAAGGACTTCCTCAATATACTAATATCTTTGAAATTGAAGACAAAACAGACGGGTTGTATTTCTCAGAAGTAAATTTGCAATCAAGAATGAGACCTAAAAGCTTTTATGAGCTGCATGTATTTAAAGAAACATTGTCAAAGAAAAGGTCTGCGAGGAGAGATTCCATATTTGAGGTTTTCTAAGTTTTAACGAGTTGTACATTTGCACTAATTTTAGCTACATTTCTGTGAAGGGACTCAACAACCACATGCTTAAATTCAGGTGATGAAATCGATGGAAGAAAAATAGGCTACAGTACGTTAAGGTATCATAACTCAGTCAGATGTATCTATCTATCTATCTATTTATGTATGTGTATATATATATATGTATATATATATATATATATATATATATATATATATATATATATATATATATATATATATATATATATATATATATATATATTTGTGTGTGTGTGTGTTTTATGCGTCTGTTCTATAACACAAACCCTGATATCCTTAAGCCATATTTGTCTGAAGGTGTTATTCTTGTAGTTTTGAGGTGGGTGTGTATATGCAAAAATACATATTTTGAGGAGGTTTTGAAAGGACTTGTACAGTCCTTTATTCATTAGAGATTGTAAGGTACTACCACAGTGGCTTAAATTACCTTTGAAAAATCCATTTTACTTTTAATCATGGTCGTGAATGGTTACAGGAATGTGTGTCATTTACTGTTAACACTGATATAAAAAAGTTGTAAAAGAGAAAAAATAAAAACGATGTAGATCTAGGTTCTTAGTGCAAGATTATATTTCATGAGCAGTGCTAAGAGGAAATAATAATACTCATTTTCCAAACATGGAAGTTTTAAACCTAATCCTATATATATATATATATATATATATATATATATATATATATATATATATATATATATATTTATATATATATATATATATATATATATATATATATATATATATATATATATATATATATATATATATATATATATGAAACAAACGATCTTATGTGTAAACAGGAAACTGTCATTCCACCTCTATTTGTGAGGTCGGAGGGGACCAAAGTGGCAAAGACTTCGCATGCTTAAGAACTTAGTTATCCTGTATATAGCAAATGGAAAGTTTTAACATGTAGATCATGAAAACAGTAATTCGAAATATGTTTCTTCTCTTACAGATGAAATATGATTTATTGTCAAATAGGATTTGTATGAGAACCTTTCAGTACAGGCGAGCATAAGGAGACTTTGTAACTTCTTGTTACTTTCATCATATAGATTTCCTGTGTGTAATCTAGAACATTTTTAATCTCGAACATCCTGTCTATTATCATACATTGGGAATTGAATTTTCAACTTTTATACATATAGAAAGTGCAAAATAATTGGTTTTTTAGTTTATGCATGTAAATTCAGAGATATAAATACCGGTGAAAGGGGTTGAATGAACCTAGTGAAAGAATTTAAGAAAACTTAATTCTTGACTCCCATATCCATGGCCTGTATGATTGGTCTTGATTCTATTGCTGCTACCCACCATGTTAATCCTGTTGCCCTTGTTTGAAAACTTGAAGCGATGGGAGTTGTTTGTTAGCGTAGTGTTACTATTGAATTTTTTCATTAATGTTGTATATTTTTGTAGTTGACAAGCATTCAAGTGACTGCAGGAATTTGACATAAGGTGTTCTTCAGGGCAGAGTTCTTAATCCCTAACTTTCTATAATTAGTTTATGATTAAAAACAAGCTTGTTACTTATGGAGATGATTATACTCTATTTAGCCTTGATCACATCTAAGCTGAAAGTAGACAGCGCATGTTGCAAATTATGGGGAATGAAGTTAAACCTTAAAAATCTCAAAGTATGATTTCTAGTAATTCTAGGACATTGGCTCCTTACCACTGAAATCTTTCCTTGACAATATATCCTCTTTTTTTGTGGGCAGATCATAGAGTTATAAGTCTTTTGAGAAACATATCTGGTTCGACTCTTCCCTAATTTTCCCCAAAAATCTCTACATTAAAAAATCTTTTAAGATTTTTTTTGCGACCTACAGTAATTATTCCGAATATTTTTCTCCTCTCTGGTCTTCACCAGCTGATTCTCATCTTAGTTTATTAGACCCAAACATAAGGTCTATTAAATTCCTTGATCTTGATCTAATTGATATTCTTTGATGCCATCGTTAGATTACGTGTATAAGATTTTCCCTAATTCCTACCAGCTTTAGTATTCAGATCTTTCCTGATTGTATAACTTCATCACGAGGTGATAGGCTTGCAGAATATAGAAACATTTCTACGTATTTAAGGATTTACATCTAACGAATGAATTGAGGAAAATTAACAGGGATGAAAATTACAACTCGTGAAGATAGATAATAAAAGTCAAATATTGCATGTCAATTTGAAAAAAAATAAAGAAAACAAAAATGAAGTATAGAATGAATGAGGAATTAAAAGTTATAAAGATATGAAAAATGCTGAACAGCAGGTTATTTGTTCAAACAACTTTTTGAATTCCTAGATCCCTTGAAATCTCTTAAAAACTATATGATTTTCTTTCAATAGATTTATCTAGATCACACACTTTTAGTACAAAAGTGATTAGATGATCACAATTTTTCTTCTCAGTATGGCCATAAACTAAACGTGGCTTTGATACAAAAGTTATCAATCGATCACACCTTCCACCAATTTTGATATGCTGTTATTGAACCATACTGTACTTTCAGGATGATGATATTCTGTAATTCTGTAATTTTCCCATCACAGTATATTGTACAATGCCAAGCGTAGGCAAAATTGGTTCTGTGTAGTCTTTACACTTCATACACCGTACACTACACCTGTCATTTAGGGGTGTTTCCTTCAGAATAGTGGTCTATAACTTTTTACTTCTTTGCTTTCAAGTCCATTATATTCCCTAGGACAGCACTGACCTATACTCCAGGAGCCAAGGGGTGTTCACATGCTAAAAAGGGCCCCTAGGTTAATCACTATTTTCTGAAAGAACATCACCTGGGGCATCATTTTAGCGATGGTAGACATTCTGAAACCCGGCAGTAATCTTGCTAGGGATGGTTTTGTAGCTATTGACCATACTAAAAATTTCCGCAAAAATTTGGAGTAGGGGAAATTCAAATCTTAATAACTCAGTAAGGAAATAAGCTATTTGCATGAAATACCCATAAAAATGTAGCTTATAGGGTATGCTACAAGATGAAAGTAAGAAATATTAAAATAGGTCAAGGCCAAGGTCACCAGAGCTCAAGCAATGACGTAATTTGACACTTGCCCAAAATCTGGGCCTCTAAAAACTTAAAATTAAACCAGAACCCAGTTGTAAACCAATTCATTCTTTTATTTGTAGATTCTAGTAGAGTACTACATAGGATAGTTTTTAAAAATTATTTGAAGAAAAAAAAACACACTTTAACCCTTTTATTTTCAAGTCAAAATATCGAAAAAAATGCCAAAAATGCAATTTTTCAAATTTTGTGCATGTTATGTGAGCTTTTTGAAAGTGTATCAAAAGAGATAAAAACACCCCAAAACTTTAGAAAATACAGGATTAAGAATAGTAAGAAACCTATAAATGTCGTTTTAGAGGGGAACAGAGGGGCCATGAGGGTAAGGGTAAGGGGGTAGGGGGTAGGGGGTAGGAGGTAGACGTTGAAAGAATGGTGTTGAAAGTGTTTTCACTTATCATTCACAGTTTTTAATCTACTGCCTGTGACCTGAACTTACTCCCTGTGCATTGGGCCATACATGCAGACACCTGTGAATCAGTGAGTCAGCACCTTTATAGGCAATCCCCACTTTCTACACTGTACATTTTGCTTGTGTCCATGAAGCCACTCATCAGAGTCCCTAAGTTTCTTTCATGGAAATCATGCATTTCTAGGTAAGTACATATAGATGGATAGATTAGATTAAAATACATCATGTAGCCTTCCTTGAGTGGGTACTCTCTTACTATTTCATGTAATTTAAAGCCATTGGGCATTTGATGTGAAGAGATGAGAAGATGTTGTATTGGATTTCAAAATCTTAGGTGTACATTATACATACACATATATACATAACATACATGTACATAGATAAATTGTATACACATTAAAAATTAATGTCAGGGGGTTAGTAGTAAGAAAGTTTCCTCTGTTGATTTCAGGCTATTCTGTGCATGTGTGAGATGGCTAGTTTACCAACTAAACGCTTGAGGATAGCAACACCATCACCAAGCCCACATCCGCCTGCTGATATAGAAAAATGTATCATTTGCCAACCGGATCAGCCACACCTTAATACCACCAGCAGTGATAACGGCAGAAAACGTATTGCTGAAGCAGCATCTATACGAAAGGATGTTGTTTGTGATAGATTGAAACAGGTCGACAGTAGTAAAATTGTTTACCACATAAGTAATGACTGTTATAAACAATATACTCTGAAGAAGACCCTTGATAGAATTAGGTTAGCAGGCTGTCCAGAGTCTCCTGATCCAGGTACACAGCAGGGCTCATCTCACTCAGATTCTAGGTCTAGGAGATCATCTATTGCTTGTAGAGATCCTGTAGGTAAGCCTGATGACGTTGACATTTTCTCACAAAAGTGTGTAATCTGTGGGAATGCCAAACACAACAATGATTACTCAAAATATTGCAGCTCAGAAAAAGGGAGGGCTGATGCCTTTCTGAAAGCAGCTTTGCTTCTGCAAGACGAGGTATATATCAAAACTTCAGACTTGCAAGATGCAAATGCAGTATTCGGAGCTGATTTGTATTGCCATAAGACATGTATTCGGAACTACATACGAAAAGGAGAGAAACTCTCAGGGTCACAATCAGCTGGTCAGTGGAAGTTGGATATATTTGAGAATGTGTTGAAAGATATAGAATCTGACTTGAACACTGGGAAATCTTACGACTTGTCATTTGTAGCTGATCGTTGCAACACGTTTTCTAATGAAAAGCAACTGAACTACAAGTTTACAAACAGAGATGTGAAAATGTACCTAATCAGTGTGTACAAAAATGAGTTGTCATTTTTTTTGCCTCCAGGTTCTAGTAGGTTGCCCACAATGTTTTTCAGGGTAGGTGCTAATACACCGCAGGTACAATCAGACACGTCTGGTGGAAACAATTGTGACATTAACACTGATGTTTTGAAACGTTGTGGCAGGTTGTTACGTCAGTGCATTATGAAACATGACTTTGAACTTGATGACAAATTTTGTGACTGCACTAAATTAGAGGATGCCTACAATGCTATAGTCCTTCCAGATCAGGTTGGACATTTCTTCTCAGGATTGTTTGATGTTGATATTGATTGTGATGATGGAGAAGGCACTGATGCAAATCTGGAAGATTCTGAAATTGACTCAGAAACTGCTAAGCATAATAAGATCTTGTCTGTGTTCCAAGTGATATTTTTCATTTTGAGCAATGGTATAAAACGTACACCCCTTCATATGCTGAATTCTGAAGCTGTTTACAATGCATGTAGGTCCAAATTATTGGTATCAAGTCTCAATAGGTTTGGGCTGGCGATAAGTTATGATGAAATCCTGCGTTATCATTCTGACATGGCATCATATGTTATTGAATTCAGTCAGGGTGGGGCCCCTCTTCCTAGTAATTTTGATGGCAAAGAGTTTACCATGGGGGCTTTCGATAATTTTGATCATGAGGAAGGCACGTTGTCGGGCATAGGGGGTAGCCATGATACGGTAATGGTCCTAATGCAGGACAAGCCTGAAACTAGGAATGGTAAGCCCAAAAGGTCAGAGACGAATGTATCGCACAGGGATCGACAATTTAAAGAAGAACTAAGTTGCCAGATTCTCAGGAAATACTACAAGGTATCAAAGAAACCAACTCTTTCAACTTTGTATGAAGTACCTGAGGAGCATTTCAAGATGGATGAGGGTGAATATAAGCAGGTTAGGGCAAAGGATGTCGCCTGGGTAGTAGGTAGGATGGACCTGTATGATGATGAGGTTGGTGAGACCTGTGAAAAGCAGACCATGCCATCCTGGAGTGCCTTTAACTCTTTGGTCACTAATGAGAACCTTCCTGTAAAGATAGTAGGGTTTTTACCGGTACTACCTTATGCAGTGACAGAACATGCAACGGTGTATACTGCATTAAAAAACTTCCAGGAAATTCTTGGGAAACTAGAGCAGACCCACCTCCCACCTCCAGGGGTCTATCAGATTGCTCGACAAATTACAATGCAAAACCCACAGGAATTTGTAAACATAGTTTTAGTTTTAGGGTCCTTTCACTTGATAAAGGTGCTCATGGGTGCAATAGGAAAGTTCATAGACGGAAGTGGGGCAGAAACTATCCTGACAGAGTCCAAAGCTTTTGGTCCTAATGTAGTACATTCTGTCCTAGAGGGGCACATTATGTTCGTTCATTAAAAGGATTGACGCTTTTGGTTGAGAGCATTGAGAGGTTACAGTGGGTGAGGTTCTTTCGGTGCAAGGGTACATCAGCTTACATGGATGAACTGGAGATGCTGAAGCTACTAAAGGATGGAGTGTTTAAGAAAGACAGAGAGCAGAGCAAACGTCTTCTTGATAGATTCGTAGATAACTCCTCACGCATGATCAATGACTTCAATGCCTTTCGGTCAGATCTACGGAATAACTCTGAGACCTTCGCCTTCTGGGATACATTCGTTGAGATGGTTTCTATCCTTAAGGACCTCGTCAGAGCAGACCGGGAGGGGAACTGGCAGTTACACCTTCAAAGCATGCAGACCGCCCTGTCAATCTTTGCAGGATGTGACCGCACCAACTATTACCGATGGGCATCAGTCTACTTGGAGGATATGCAGAGACTGCAGAAGGATGCACCAGACGTGTATGAGAAGTTTGCTGCCGGAAAGTTCAGCATAAAGAGGACTCCTGGGAAGTTCAATGCGATTGGAGCTGACATGTGCCTAGAACAGACCATCAATAGGTCACAGAAGAGTGCCAGTGGAATCATAGGTAGTACCAAGAAGAAGAAATTTGTTGCTCAATGGGAGATAATATATCATGAAATGTTGGCAGTGGTCAATATTCAACGGCATATCAGTGGTGTTTCAGTCCCAAGTACTGAACTTACAGTTGGTCATGAGTTCAAAGTCTCGGCTACGTTGAGCTCTGAAATGTTAGCTCTTGATGTAATAGAATACATTAAACAGAATGAAAACCCAGCAGGCATATCTGAAGCAGACATTCATGTGGAGCAGCCAAAGTTGCACAACATTCTTACCCAAGAAATTGTGTCCAGTGAAATCTGTGATGACCTACTGAATTTCAGGAAAAAATCCAGCGATCTCTATGACAAGTTCCGCCGTGAGCGTTTGGTCAAAAAGGAAAAATCACTGTTTGACCCAATCCACAGGAATAACTTGAAGACATTCAAATCAATGAAACCAGAGAAAGGAAAGCAGCAAGTTGGAAAACAGGGAAGCAAAAAACTTGCTATAGCTCAAAAGATATTTGACATTGCTAGAGTGAGAAACTATGATATGAAGGAACTGCTGAGGCATGACTTAATTGAGGAAAGCTACCTGTTTGATGAGAATGGACTTATGTCGAAGCCAAATAAAAGTGAACTTTGCAAAGGCTTGGAAGATGAGTATTTAGACAAGAAGAAAGACTATCCGCCTCCAGATGAATGGAAAAAAGTAAAAACTGCTAGCATCGTTGATGTGATGTGTTGTTTACGCCAAATGAAGACATCATTTTTGAAGACGTTTGGAGATCTTTGTGCACTGTTCCTACAGATGGCATATGGACTGAGTAAAGATTCTAATCGTATTGACTTTGTCTTCGATACATACGTGGAAGGCTCCATAAAAGACAGTGAACGTCAGAGAAAACTAAGTTGCGGTCCAATTGATTTGAATGTCATTTGTGAAGAGACACCACTGCCAGTTTCTATGGACGCTTTCTGGGTATCTTCTACAAACAAGTCAAAGCTCCAGGGACTCTTGAGAAACTATGTAATAGCACACCCAAGGCCAATGACAGATATTGTTTTGAGTGGAATTGGATTCTCACCCAATATTGACCCATGTCAGGGCATTTTCAATGGCAGTGACCCAACCCCTGTACCAGCGTTGGACCTGGACATTGAAGAAGCCGATGTGAGAACAATCCCACATGCACTTGATGCTACCAACTGCGGGGCAGAACGAGTTCTTCTCCTTTCTAATGACACAGATGTGGTAGTTCTTGGATTGCATCACTGGAGTATTATGAAGGCACATGGTTTAAAGGAACTGTGGATAAAGGCTGGCATTGCAACCACCACAAGATATATTCCCCTCCATACGTTGGCAACTAGAATGGGCCCTGAGAAGTGCAAAGTTATCATCCTGCTTCATCAGCTGACTGGATGTGACTCAACAAGTAAATTCGTAACGAAAACAGCAGCTTTGAAGGCCAAGCCTGAGAAATTTCTCCAGAACTTTGCCAGGAATCCATATGATACAGATTTCACCTTAGTGGAAAAATTTCTGGTGCAGGTGTATCCATTGAAAGCTCCAGGTGATTGTCAAACAATGGACCACCTCAGATACCATGTATTTCACCAGAGTTCCAAAACAGTCCTAGACCTTCCACCAACCAGCAGATTGATCAGAGGCCATATCCAAAGGGCTGCCTATGGGTCATACATGCAGACATACTGTTTGGATAATCCACATCTTGATCCCATAGACTTTGGTTTCTTTGAGCAGGATGGCCTATTGCGTCCAGTGCGGGATCAAATTTTGATGCCACCTGACTTTCCTATGCCATGCACATGCACTTCATGTGCAACAAAACGTTTATCTGCGGGAAGCGTGGCATCAGGTGCTGCCCTTACTGTCAATGCCAAGCTTCAGGCAAGGGGTGCAAGAATGTAGGATAGATCATCATACAGAATAGATTTAATCACATTGAATGGTGGTTTGGATGTCAGCTCCACTTTCATAAAAGAATTTTCCTGGGTTGCGAAACGTCAGTGTTTGCAATGAGGATGTTTTTAATAGTTTGGTTTTATCCCTAAGGGTTCTGCATGATAACCATGTGTCACCGGCAACTAATTTCCTTTGATTATTTGAATGATTCATCATATCAAATTGTTTAGTTTAAAAATGGCATTTTTCCGATTTTCAAATATTTTCGTCTTGGGCCTGAGAGGGTTAAAAGACAGGTTTTAGACATTATGACATTATGATAGGTTTCTTACTATTTAATCATATGCTGTTTAAAGATTTGGGGCTGCTTTAATCTCTTTTGATACGCTTTCAAACAGCCAACATAACTAGCATAAAATTTAGAAAAATCGCATTTTTGCCATTTTTTTCTATATTTTGACTTGAAAATAAAAGGGTTAAAGTGTGTTTTTTTTTCTTCAAATAATTTTTAAAAACTATCCTATGTAGTACTCTACTAGAATCTACAAATAAAAGAATAAATTAGTTTACAACTGGGTTCTGGTTTAATTTTAAGTTTTTAGAGGCCCAGATTTTGAGCAAGTGTCAAATTACGTCATTGCTTGAGCTCTGGTGACCTTGACCTTGGACCTATTCTAATATTTCTTACTTTCATCTTGTAGCATACCCTATAAGCTACATTTTGATGGGTATTTCATGCAAATAGCTTATTTCCTTACTGAGTTATTAAGATTTGAATTTCCCCTACTCCAAATTTTTGCGGAAATTATTAGTATGGTCAATAGCTACAAAACCATCCCTAGCAAGATTACTGCCGGGTTTCAGAATGTCTACCCTCGCTAAAATGATGCCCCAGGTGATGTTCTTTCAGAAAATAGTGAGTAACCTAGGGGCCCTTTTTAGCATGCGAACACCCCTTGGCTCAAGGAGTACTAGCGATGTCCAGCTTCTTTCTTCCATCACCGCTTCCCTGTTTGACAATAGAATTTTCCTTTTACCTATCCGCAATTTTCACTAATAGTGAGTTTTATTAATTCCACGTTTTTTTAGTAGATTCTGTTATTCAAAGAAAGTTTATAATATGGTCCGTGTGATTTATCGCAATTTTTGTTAAAATATGTGAAAAGTTACATAATTATATGTAGCGTGCATCGAAAACCAGCTCCTGTCGTTGACTTCAGCAAGTGATGTTATTAAATTTAGAATTACCTTCACTATACTTCATAATCTCTTTATTCGTTAACATTATTTATTGACAATACATACTGTATATCTGAGGGAGAAGTTTTGGTTAGTAAATAAGTTTTGTTTCACATTACTTGGTAAATATTTGAAAATAATGATGGTATTCGGACAAAATATTTCCAAACACTCAGCTAGTAAGAAACCTTTCCGAGCTAAAAGGGACCCCCTGCGAGTGAGTGCAAATCTGTTTCATTACTTATAGATCCCACGTCAAAGGGTTGTCTATTGGGGGTTATCTGTGAAACCCTTGGGAATGGATATTTCCCTAAATATTAGAAGAACTTCGTGTTATGTGGGTACGGAGCATTACAACGTAATCGTCGTGTCCACTATAAGAAGTGCCAATGCTTTTAAATACGGATGTGGAGTACTGTTTGGCAAAGGAGTCCTTATAAAAGTATTATGACACTTTGTTGAGAGAAAATATCATTTAAATGGCAACCCATTCTCATCCGAGGCCAAAAGTAACTATGTTTTAACTCATGTGCAATGCTGAGAAACTAAAATTATACAGCAGTAATATTGACATTACGAGTCTCTAAATGTCCCCGGAGAGGGGTGGAAATGGCTTTGTAGACCCATACCCTCTACTAATTATAAAAAATTACAAAGTCTAAAAGTTTAGCGTATACACGGATAATAGAGAAGAACAAGTAGCTGACATATGTTATTATCTAATGGTTAAGGAAAAAGAGGAGAACAACGAACATTACAATTGTTCATGAGAAGGGTGAAAGTTACAACGCTGGAGAAGGGGTAGTGATTATAGAGTAAAATGCTTAAATATGTTAGTTCGACGATGGGGAAGGAGACAAAACATGTAATCATGACCCAAGGGAGGATAAGAATGAGATTGCAAGAGCAATATAAAATAGTTCATACCTGCCTTTGTAGAATGTGAATGGATAAAAAAAAATAATCATGAAGGTTCTGTTTCAATCATTAATTCATTGGTACCATCCATAAAATTTACTATAGAAAATTAAGAAAATAATAGTATCCCATTTATAGGCGTTAATAGTTAGACAATCATATAAATTTTAGTTTTCAATATATAGAGAGCTTACCAATAACTTTTCATATGGACATTTCTACTCTGGCCACTCTAAAAATACAAAGTATTCTGTTTTATCCCCCATGTACCTTAGAGGACTTAGAATACGTAGCCCTGAGTACATTCAGTAGAGGATGAGTTCACTAAAACTGAAGAAAATGCTACTAACTTCTGTTATCCTAAATATCCTCCAGAAAACTTTATGAATAAAGTTAAGAAAACATTTTATAGTGGCCAGTTAGAGAAAAGGGAAAGAATTTATGATATACTTTCTTTGCCATTTCATGATCGTTTTTTAGATGCCTTACTCCCTTTGAAACAACTAGATATTAGGGCAGTTTTTAAATATAATTGTACCTAAAAAATATGTTGATTAAGAATAGCTCTGGAACTGATAATAATATAGTATATGGTATTCCTTGTACATATTGTAACATCTATGTCGGCCAAATATCCAAAGGTATTTCCGTCAGAAAAAAAAAGCATTAAGGTTCTCTTGATAATGCCTTGACCTCCGACTAGGTAGAATTTAGTCATAAGATTGGATGGTCAGAGACGAGTAAAATAATCCAAGTAAATGATTATACTTAAAGGAATATTGTTCAATCCTTTTTAATCTCCTGTACCAGAGGTCAAAAGTTACATCTGAGCCCTGGTCTGTTTTCCATTAATCCGATATTATTATCTTATCTAAAATCTGACTCTTCTGGAATTATCAAGAAACTAGCAGCTGTGAGATGTCCTTTTCCTGTATGAATACGATTACTTTATACAGGTGGTGCTGGAGTCGTCAAGGGGGATGTCTTCCCAACGTAGGGATGTGCAGGATGTCCTACATGCTGGATACTCTGGATCCTGTCATTGGGCTTCAGCCAAGCCATTGTAATCCAATCCCACATGAACGGCAGCCAAAGTGTTTCTTGACAGGGCATAGGCAATGGGATTCATTTTCCCAGTGACGTGTTGAAGGGCGCAATTGTATTCAGCCATGGTGGAGAGATGTCGGTGTTGACGGACGGACCAGGCGTCAGGCTGTCGAGTGAAGGCATGCTCCAGAGGCATGTGGTCTGTGCAAATGATGAAGGGCGTACCATCTAAAAAGGTGGGAAAGTGACGGAAAGCCCAGTGCACCGCCAGCAATTCGCGATCGAAGGTAGAATAACCCAATTCTGCCTTGGACAGTTTTCTGCTGAAGAAGGCCAATGGGCGGGGCAAGCCATTGACCACCTGTTCAAGTACTGCACCAATAGCGACGTTGCTGGCATCGGTAGAGAGAAGGAGAGGGGCATGTGGGATGGGATAAGTGAGAGCTGCAGCGGTTGATAGGGCCTTCTTTACATTGCAGAAGGCCGCGTCTTGAAGGGGACCCCACTTCAGGTCTTTTGGCTTGCCCTTGAGGGAGGTGTGGAGGGGAGCAAGAGTGGCTGCAATGGCTGGCAGAAAACGGTGATAATAGCTGAGCATGCCCAAGAATTCCTGCAGAGCTTTGACGGTCGAGGGCGTGGGGAAGTTTTGAAAGGCTGCTACCTTCTCAGGGAGGGGATGGACTCCTTCAGGAGTGATGCGGTGCCCTAAGAACGACACTTCGTTGGCGCCAAAGGTATATTTGTTGTACCGGACTACGAGGCCATTTTGTTGCAGGTGGTCGAGCATGATGCGCAGGTGACGGAAGTGTTCCTCTTTTGAGGAAGAGAACACAAGTATGTCGTCCATGTAACATACACAGAAGGGGAGGTCCCCTAAGATGCCATCCATGAGATGTTGAAAAGTGGCCCCAGCATTACGAAGGCCAAAACAGGAGTAATTGAAGGCGTATGTACCAAACGGAGTGGTGATGGCAGTCTTGGGGATGTCTTCTGGGTTCATAGTCACCTAATAATACCCCTTCTGGAGGTCGAGCGTTGAGAAAACCTTCGCTTTGTGCAGGTAGGAGGTCACGTCGGTGATGTTTGGGAGGGGGCAGTGATCCGGTTCTGTTTGCATGTTCAGGTGCCTGTAATCCCCGCACGGACAGAGGGAACTGTCTTTCTTCAGAACGATGTGTAAGGGTGACGACCATTGGCTGGAGGCCTTTTTGCAAAGGCCCATTTCCTCCATTTCGGCAAACGTCTGTTTGGCGGCTGCCAATCGTTCCGGTGCCAGACGTCTGAATTTTGCGAAGACTGGGTGTCCCATCGTTTTGATATGGTGATAAATACCGTGCTTGGCAGGAGCCATGGGCGTTTAGCGAAGTTCTGGATGGAAAACTTCTGGGTATGACGTGAGGAGGTGGGCGTAGGCATCCGTGGGTACGCTGATGTGGAGAGCGAGGTTAGAGGGGGCGGGTTGAAGAGGTGTCGACAAGTACGAATCTGTGTTGACCAATCATCGGTGGGCGACATCGACCAGATGGTGGAAATGAGAGAGGAAATCCGCACCGAGGATTGACAATGTGACGTCAGCAACGAGAAACTTCCGATTAAATTTACCATTTCCAAACAATAATGTGAGGTTCTCGTAACCGTAGGTGGGTATCGCAGAACCATTGGCAGCTACCAGGCGTATGTCGGCAGACGTAGACAGACTACGTTGTGTCCTGAAGAGTTCCCATGGCAAAAGAGAACAACAAGCACCCGTGTCTACCAAAAATTGCACGCCCGTTCCTGCATCATATAAAAAGAAAAGATTAGAAACATGGGCGGCCACCGCCACGAGCGACGGCCTACTTACACGTTTTTTGGCCACTGACAATCCTTGGCACATTTCTTAGGGGCTGCCCTGAATCTGTAGTGGTAGTAGCAAAACTGCAGCCGATAGGCGGCAGTAAGTGGCTGTAGAAGTCGTTGGTTGGGGCGTGAGCGAGTGGTAGGTGAATGGTGGCTTTGTCGCCGCTCCGGCACGTCACGGGATAGGCGTGTATGTCCTACGGCATTCACGTCAGCTTTGGTTGATGTTGAATAGGCGTCCTCTTTATCAGGAGTGGAGGTGTTGATGGAGGTCATGAAGGTCGTGAAGTGGCTGTCCATAAGGTCATCAAGTCCTTTATGGGTAAACTATCGAGATCAGGTATGGCAGCGCATACAGGTTCGGGTAAACGGCGTATCCAAAGGGCACGAAGTAGGTTCACCTTACGAGGAGAGACGTCTGTGGCAGGTTGCAGGCTAGCGATACTGGTCATTTCCCTGAGGGCGAGCGAAGCCCTTTGGTCTCCCAACGGTTGTTGATAGAGCTGAAAAAACTTGGCTATATGGGCGACTGGCAACGGCGAGTACTGCTGCAGAAGGTATGCTTTGAGGGCGTCATACGCTATTGGGGTGTCTCCTTGTTCACAAAGCCAGTCGGATATTTCCGGGAAGGTGTCCTCGGGTATCACCGCAAGAACACAATCTGCTTTGGTGGTTGAGCGAGTCATGCCCTTGATACAGAACTGGACTTCTGCGCGCTGAAACCAAGCAAACGCTTCTCCGCTGATGAACGACGAAAATTTCAATGGGGCAGCGCCAACTTACGTGGAGTCCACCATAGTACCAATGACGTGGGGGGGGGGGGAGGGCGGGGGGAGCGAGTCGACTTCCGGGGTCACCAATGTGATGGGACGAGAGAGACTGTGACTGAGAAGGCAGGGTGAAAGCAACTGAGTAACTTTATTACAGAACATCCGTTTATATATACATAAACTCCAAGCAAAAAGGACATAAGAACATAACAGGCAATTTCATGTTCAAACGACGACCGTTGCTGTTTACAGTTAACGATGAGAAAAACAGACATGTTTATTCAGGTCCCTATCAGTGCGAGGGGAGAGTGAAGATACAAAGCATAATATATACAAAAAAAAAAAAAAAGAAATGTCGTAATTATGTACGATCGTGTGACACAAGGTTTAAAGGTTTAAAAGGTTTAAAGGTCCCTCATGAATGGCAGAGGCAAGGGACAGTGACATTGCCCTAGCAATCATGACAATGCCCTAGAGACTGGTACAGGTTTTATAGTTTCAAATTAAATATGGGTCGATAGTGAAGATATAAGGGGAATATTTTTGAAAACGGCTATGTATGAGTCAATATAAGAAAATAAAATAACTATTTGTCCATTGAAAGGGATAAGAGTTCATGTTGACCCTACTCTACATATTTGTAATTAAAATGATCTTGCTACTAGTGCTTGTGGCTATCATAGATTTACGTTCAAATGTTGAATCATAAATAGTTTTTCACTTTTGACCAAACTACCATCGTAGGAAATCTTGTAAAAACCATAATTTCCACCAATATGCTTAGTTTAACAGTCAATATTTTTTCCTTGAATATCACAAGTTTAATAGTCAAACTTTTTTTTTCTTGATAACCCCAAGTTTAACAAACTTTTTTTTTTTTTTTTTTTTTTGAAAACCCAAGTTTAACGGTCAAACTTTTTTTTTCTTAAAAAAAGGAAGGGAGAGGGGTCGTGACTCACTAACCCCCCTGGATCCACTAGTGGGTCCTGTAACTGACGTTTCGATGATGAAGCAACAAAAGTATCAGAAAAAAACTATTGGCAGACTAAGCAAGGAAGCAAGTAAGAAGGAAAATCTATTGGAATCTCTGAGGTTTCAATGAAGGAATAAAAACGATGGAGATCATCACCAGATGAACGGCTCGAAAAGTGGTTCCGTACGCACCTCACTCCTAATATTTCCGCATAGTGTGTTAAAAAGCTACCATCACAGAATGGCTTATCAGAAATAGGAAGAATCCAAAAGAACACTTGCTAAAAAGAGAACTGTTTTAAATGGTGATAAAAGCACAGTATCAGTATATTCTTGAGTGTGCTGTTTTTAAAAATTACGTTAACAGCACACTTAAGTATATACTGATAAAATTCCCTAAACCAGATGAACGGATGTATTCATGACTGCAACTACACCATGAAGTGTAAAGCTGCCAGCGAACTTATATTCTGCAAAGATTTTGTTAAACGAAATATCATTGAAACATATTTAATCAAAACAAATTTCAAAGATCTGCTTAACACCAGTTAAGGTATGTCCAAACTAGATGAAGTACTAGTAAACATGTTTAAACAACTACCTTATAAGTAATTTGTAATTTGCTAATTTTTGTTATGTTTTTACGTTATCACGAAGGTTTTTTTGTATTCTTAATGTATTTTCAAATCATAAGACCATGAAGAGGTGTGACAATAATACGAAAGCCCTTGTCAAACCTTCGTTTACTTTTTCCTCCCCGCCTGCTGTTTCACACACACACACACACACACACACACACACACACACACATATATATATATATATATATATATATATATATATATATATATATATATATATATATATATATATATATATATATATATATATATATATATATATATATATATATGGAAATTCTTTCCACGCTTTATTTTAGTCACCCCCGTTATTACATTTTTTATTTTTTGTTTGTTATTTTCTGGGTTTTACGCATCTCTTTTTTCTTTTGTTTCCTTTGTAACCTTCATTATTATACCCTTAAATATTCATAGCTGCTAACATGTCCATCATTCCCCTGTAATGCTTTACCTTTTATCACCTCATTCCTCTGTAGATGATTTTATCTCATTTCCTGAGCTCACAGTACATTGTTTGACGATGCAACCAACCGTCGACAATTTTTAAGAAAAAACAGCACTTGGTTGCGTTCTGTTCCAAATGCCCTCGAAGCTTTGGATGTTTATCCACAATTGGTTTGTATTTAAGTAACTCTTTAATTTACGTAACTCATCGATCTTAGCTTATTGCTATTTACATCTCAGTACCTATTTATAAGTCTGTTTAGCTAGGATTGTTTTCTGTGTTATTGAACATCACTAAACGCCACTTAATTTTTTTGTATGTATATTAATTTTTATAAGCCAGACAGTAGGATTTCTTTATAATTACTTTCCCCTGGAGTTTCAAGAATGATCCTTATATTTATAAAAAGCACCCTTCACGAACCACGTCCTTATGAAAATTTGAAGAAGAAGAACTCGACCTGTTTGAACCAGCTCAGCGCCGGAAGGCAGACCGCAGAAGCGTGTGAGCGGCCCACTTAAAAACCAGAAAGCGTGGAAGGCGGACGTAGGCATAGCCTCTTCATCTGAGACATCGTTGTAACATAAGCGTCGGTTCGACTACCTGTTGGTCAACCATTTAATAACCAACAGTATGCCTTACTTTGTGCCATTATTCAGAAGATAGGCCTAAGAAGACAAAACACGTCAGTGCAGAAGTGAAAATGTACTGTGTTGTTAACAGTTTACAATATGCCTCCACTTCAAGGTCTACAATCAACACTCAAGAGCGTGAGTACAAATTAACGGTGCTCAACCTTGGCCAAGGAACTGTCCCCCCCTTTTTTTTCTAGCCTTTATTTGACGATGTGCACATATAGCTAGGTAGTCATGTTCAAAAGTGTCTGGTTTAATCATTTGTGGCGTGTCCAATAACATGAGTTGTGTTCCCGTTCCCCTCTATCAAGTTTGAAATTTTATTTCCCGAGAGGAATGTGTTCAAAGTAGTGAGTAGAACTTTTGGTATTATTTCAGTCACCATTTTTACTTTCATTGGTTGATTAGTCATTTGATTATTGATTTGCGATTTAATTGATTTGACCATTTTCTTGGCATTTTTCGTTTTTCATATGCCATGCGGTCTTTATTCAAATTTCAATTAGGTAGTTTTGCTGTTTTTTCCTTTGTCAGTTAGGTGAAAATTCCTGTTGTACTTTATGGAAACAAACGCCGTTTTTAAGTTAAAATTATTAACTGTTTTTAACTTGACCTTTACATTTTGAAATGACTAAATGAGTTATCACATGAGGTGAGATATGACTTAAGGGTAAGTTTATATTTACGTCAATATAAAGCTATCGGTGTCAATCCTTTATTGTAATGTTCTACGGTATTACCTCCCGGTGGTCCTTGGGACATTTTGACCTTTACAGTACTGCTCCTCCTAACTTTTTGTGAAACTGTCGTTAAGGTAACTGATTTAGTCCAACCACACTTGATTGGGATTTACTATTCTGCGCCCTGGAGTAGCATCTGAACATCAAGGTGATATCGGTGCCGACAGTCCCGGTATAGAATAATCTTTGGACTTAAATGTGTGTAGGGAAAGCAAACCGTCTTCGTTGCAGTTCTCTAGTTTGTCAAGTGTGAGAGTGTTGGCGCTCCATCCTTCAGGCTCGGGTCCGGAAATCAGAAACGGGGAGGCCTTTCCTGGAATTATTTCCCACACTTAAATAAATAACACTGGTCTTTCGATCAGGATCTGACACCATTGATTTGTGGAATAATGAAATTTTAAACATTATAAATCCATTTGTAGCGTTTTCGCTATATAAACATCACCCGCTTAAGTTGTACCTCAAAACCTCACACACTAGCCAATTTGTAGAATGATTACGCCTAGACTTTGATAGGTAACGAGATGTACAGTGTTTTAGGACATAATTATGGTAACCTTTGACGAATAAAGGCACCTGTGTAACCAAGCGTTTTAGCCAGAAAGTTCTACCCTGAAGGAGAACTCGGGTTTTATTTTATTTGTTCGGATCATCGGTATATGTTGCACGTTTTTTCGTATGTACTGTGAGCTTTGGAGCTGCTATTTTGATCTCTTCGTTTTTTCCTCTTAACCATTAATTTGTTTTCACGCTTTGGTTTACTGTTCCCCGTTATAGGTAGGCTGCCTTTATCCTTGTCCTTTTTACCCCTCTCGGTGACTCTTTGTCTGTAACATTCTCTGTGCCTTGTGTTATTTAGGTTTGACTTTGTTTGTCTGCATAATTTGTTTTTTGTGGACCTTCTGTACCATCGTGCACGTGGTCTTCCCAAGATGGCGGCCAAAGACAGTTGCATTAAACTCCCACAGCAGGCTGTGGAGATGCTGGCTACTTTAGAGCTTAATGCTCGTCTTGAAGAACAAACGCAGGAGTTGAGATTCATTTACGAAGAGGCAAACATAACTCTGAAAGCTGTTTCCTCAATAGACTTTGCCTGTGCAACCCCTGAGGGTTTAGATCACTGTAAAAACAAAGTAAGTAGAGTTCTTGCAGAACTTAGGGACTTTAAAACTTTGTGGAAACCTCATTGGAACAACCCCACTGTCCTGTCTAGTTATACCAATCTTGTCAGTTTGTTAAATGACACAGAAACGATGCACCTTCAACTTGTAACACTGGGAAAAATCAACCCTTCAAATCCCCCTCAAGCACCTAACGCTAACCCTCAGTTTGTATGCGTCTCAGTCGCTGCAGATCCTGATCCTACTCCCTTCGATGGTCGTAGAGATTGTTGGGCCGGCTGGTGGAGTTTGTTTCGCCAGACGGTACATGAAAATTCCAAGTACTCTCCCACAGAAAAATATAAGATTTTGTTGCGTACCCTTGAGGGACCGGCGCGTAAACTTCTCGGTAACCAAGTGTGGACAGAGGGTCTGTATGAAAGATCGATAGACAGTCTTAAGCGAGAGGATGAGTCCCCCGTCCTGACTAAACACCTCGTGATAAATAAATTTTATAAAGTATCCTCCCCTAATGATGATAGCACTGATCTCCGTCGTTTCCTCGTGGAATGGGACAACACGGAAACTGATTATGTACAACTAACTGGGTTGTCTTTACCAGAGGTAATGTTACAGCATGCTTTCACTAGTAAGCTCAGACCCTTCCACCTAGATATAGTTTACCGATATTACAATTGCGAGGAAGTAACCTTGGCCGAAATGAAAAGTGCCCTGTATGCTCATACTCGCATGAAGGAAATGATGAAACTCATGACCAGTCCTGACGATGGCCCCAAACCTAATACCCATGATAAACCCGCGCGAGCCAACCGTTGCAAAAACTCACGCTCTTACGGTAAATCACTTAACCAGCCTAGACCTCCTTCCTCCAACGTGAACAATCATGTACCTAAACTTAAAGTCAATAACGGGCCTGTACGGTCCGTGGATATACAAACGACTCCTAGTCGATCAAATGGATGGCCTATCGCTGGCCCCAGTAACGGGACTGCTAGAGGTAAATGTATTTTTTGTGGCAATAGTGACCACGTGCAATCCAAATGTCCCCATTTCCCCGATTCAAGAAGTAGGATATCAAGGTTGCGAGAAATGAATCGTTGCACAAAATGTTTTTCCACTCAACACTTTGCCAGCAATTGCAATGCAACCATTGCTTGCCTGAACTGTCAGCAGGCTCATAAATTGCCTGTATGCCCAAATATCCTTGCAGTATCCAACCACTTCATCCAACCCATTAGTGGGTTTGCTAACAACACCCCTAACTCCCAACCCCTTAGACCTCCCATTAATAACCCCCTAACATGCAACCCATTAGACCTCCCATTAATAGCCCTCCTAACATGCAACCCATTAGACCTCCCATTAATAACCCCCCTGACATGCAACCCCTTATCCCTCCCAGTATCAATACCCCTGCGGTAAACCTCAATCACATTGCTTGTATCCGCAACAACACCACGTGTGTTGAGCCTAATGACCTCACCCCAGTTGCATTACCAACTTTCATTGCCGAATTAGTCTCCGGTAAATTTAAACACTCCACAAGAGTTTTTCTAGATTGTGGTGCATAACGTACTTTTGTGCACCCAGATGTTGTTAAATCATTAAATCTTAAACCTGTTGGACAGATGGTGTTCCAGCTTAACTCATTTAATTGTTCCGAACCCCCTAAGAGTTCCGATCTAGTACAATTTAATATGAAAATCGGCAGACGGAGACATATGATTGTGGCTATTGTTAGTGCCAATGTAGGTAAAGGCATCAATACGCCAGGTTACACCCGTACTGTCCGTACGCTAGAAGCTAATGGAATTCGTCTCGCGGATCAACGTCCCGATGATAAGGCTGCCGGTATTGAGATCATTCTCGGTGCTGATTATCTTCCCAGGCTCCTCAAGCATATCCATAATATCCACTGGGTAAACCTGTTTAGCACTCCCACCGGTTACATGGTATGGGGAGAGTTGCCTGATTGGTCCTGTCCTGACGTGGACCCAAGAGATTTCAGCGCAGTCAGTCACAATTACCATTAACCGAATTGATGTTGACTCACCTATGACTATAAACCCGTCTCTTGAAAACCTTTAGAAACTTGACACCATTGGTATCACTAAAGTACCCTTCAGCCATCTTGAAGAGAGAGCAGTTGATCTCTTCAAAAGAACTACTCAATACAAAACCGGA
Organism: Palaemon carinicauda; assembly: GCF_036898095.1. Classification (NCBI taxonomy): domain Eukaryota; kingdom Metazoa; phylum Arthropoda; class Malacostraca; order Decapoda; family Palaemonidae; genus Palaemon; species Palaemon carinicauda. Next base: position 63,337,259 of record NC_090732.1, read on the forward strand.
AAGTGTGTTGTTCAGCTACCTTTCAAGAGTGATAAGCGTCCCGCTTCAAATTATGCTAGAGCCTTTGCCCAACTCATGTCAGTCAAAAAATCAAAGAACCCCCAATTGTTTACTGATTACCGTAAGATTCTGGATGTGTATCTTGAAGAAACTTTTATTGAGCCTGTCCCCTTAGGCACCCCTGTTGATGGAAAAGTACATTATTTACCGCATCATCCCGTAGTTAAGAATTCAGCCACCACCCCTATACGTATTGTCTTCAATGCTTCATCCAGGTCAAACCCAAATTCACTTTCTCTGAACGATTCTCTGTACACAGGACCCAATCTTGCATCAAAGATTCAATCGATGATTTTAATGTTCCGCGAGAAGCCCTTTGGTTTAACTGCAGAAATTTCCAAGGCATTCCTTTGCATAGAGATTGTCCCAGAACAGAGAGACTTCTGTCGCTTTCTTTTCTTTGAAGATCCAGAAATGACAAGGATCGTCGCATATTGATTTAAAGTCGTTCTGTTTGGCGCCACCTCGAGCCCCTACTTGCTTAACCAAACTATCCAACATCATTTGGACAGTCAGTCCAGTAGATTGGCGTCGACACTCAAAACCAGTTTCTATATTGATAACTTTCAACGCTGTTATGTCGACCCCAAAGACATTCCGAGTGAGAGGCCCCTCATTGAGGCACTAATGTTAAAGGCTAACATGCCGTTAGCCAAATGGATGACTAATGCCCCTCTTAACGGCGATTTCACAGAAAGAGGCATTCATGATTACCTCGGTCTTGAATGGGATACTGTTAATGATACCTTGAATGTTAAATTACCCCCTGAATTAGAGATAAGTCATTCCCACATCAACACTAAAAGAAAGGTCGTGTCCTTGTTCTCTTCCATTTATGACCCTATTGGTCTTATTTCTCCTGTTACAATTATAGGAAAACTCTTCATTCAAAAACTGTGGATGACTGACAAGGGCTGGGACACCCCTATTAACCCTGAGCAAGTTCAAGAACTGAGTGATATCATCAAAAGGTACAAAGGTCTTGAACAAATTAAAGTCCCTTGTAATACGCATTATGGCAGTCAACCAGCATTGCACATTTTTGCCGATGCTTCCAAGCTGGCTTTCGGAGTAGCTGCTTATATAGTCTCCCAGGAAGATAATTCTCGCCTCCTTACGGCTAAAGCCCGAGTCACCCCTAAACGCATGTTGGAAATGGATGAAAGTTTAACCATTCCCAAACTTGAGTTAACTGCGCTCTTACTGGGATGTCGTTTAGCCAAACACTTGTCAGAACTGCGCCATGGCATATACGCTTCGGTCACTGTTTGGTCAGACTCTTCAACTGCCCTCCAGTGGGTCCATAATTCTAAAAGTAACTCCCCTTACGTCCTTAACCATGCGGAGGAGATAATCAATATTAAATTAACTTGTAATCTTAACCTGAAGCATGTCCCCACTAATAGCAATCCTGCGGACCTGGCATCGCGTGGTGTCGCTGTCAGGCATATTCTTAAGAATAAATTTTGGCTACAAGGCCCTCCTTGGCTCAGTAACCCTTCAGAGTACCCCGATCAAAGCAGGTTCTCTATTAATCCGGAGATATGTGCATGCCCTATTCGGCTCGATCCCCCGGGAGTACGACTGTTTGATCATTACAGCTCCCTTGACGACGCAATCAAGTGCTACACTGCACTCCTTCGTTTAATTCCCCAATGGATACAACCCTTGTCACAACGTTACCCTAATCTAACCAATAAATTCAACCTTCCACCCTTAACAGTCATGTTGAAATGTTCCCAGGCCCAAAGTTATCCTAACATTCTGAAGCAGGTGCAAGGTGAAGACGTTCGTCTCAATTCGGACGAATGAGCTTTCATCGGCCAACGTAAACCTTACCTGGATAACCAAGGTCTTCTCAAAGCTAGTTCCCGTCTCAATAATGCCCCCGTGGAATTAGATTATGTAGATCCCATTTTGCTGGAACATCATTGTGCCCTTTGGACACTCATCGTCAGACATTGGCATGAACGTTTTCTGCACTGTAATACTTCAACAATCCTTGTTGAATTGCGTAAACAATTTTGGGTTCCCCAAATGCGGCAGCAAATCAAGAAAATTTTGCGCCGTTGCATCCATTGCCGGAAGGTGCAAGCGGCCCCATACCCAATGCCTCCATTAGCCCAGTATCATCCCAATCGCCTCATTTCAAGAGTGCCCTTCCGAGTAACTGGCTTAGATTTCACTGGAACTTATAAGGTATACAATTCACATGTAGATTTTGTTTACATCTTGCTTTTCACCTGCGCAGCAACCAGAGCTGTAGCTCTAGAAGTCACAACTTCGTTAACGGTCATCGAATTTGTGCAAGCAGTGCGCAGATTTGCCAATCGATTTGGTATGCCACACTGTATCGTCTCTGATAATGCTTCCACTTTCCAAGCTGGTCAAACTCTTCTAACTAAACTTATGCATCACTCTGTAATTGATGGGTTTAAATCTTCCCATAACCTGACCTGGAAATTCATCACTCCCCGTGCCCCTTGGCAGGTAGGTTTTTATGAAAGGCTAATAGGCTTCACCAAACTTAATTTAAGGAAAGCCATGTATCACTTGTATCCTACTTATAATGAATTTGTCACTTTGGTACAAGAAGCCGAATGCGTCATCAACGATAGACCTTTAGTTTACTTGGATGTCAACGACGTTACTGATACCCCCTTAACTCCGAGTCATCTGCTTTACGGTCGAACCCTCTCAGTTGCTCCTCAGGTCCTTATGACCGACCTCAATGACCCCACATATAGGGAAGGGAACAGCCTTCCAGCTAGTTATCAGAAACTCACGAACATGTTGCAAGTGTTTTTAAAACGATCGACCCAGGATTATGTCAATTTCCTTCGTGAACGTCACATAAAAAATAATCGTATACACCCTGTATCTCCTAAAATTGGAGATTTATGTTTGTTAATTTTGGATGAAGTAAATCGGGAAGATTATCCCATGGCCCGTTCTTGAAACCTACCCCGGTCAAGATGGTCATATTAGATTTGTGAAGGTGCGCACCCCTCTTGGAAAATATGTGCGTCCCATTAACCGTCTTATCCCATTGGAGATAAATGTTGCAGGTCCCTATATCACTGAACTGGAACAAGGTGGTCCTGATGCGCTCATGACACCCCAGTTACCAGTCCTCCCCCAGAGGACCCTCTAAATGACGATTCTTCTGATGATGTTGCCCCTCTTCCCAAACCTGATCCTGTGTCCTCTCGAGGGCAACCTCGTAGGGCGGCGGCAGATAAAGCCCGTGCCTTATTCCAGAAAGTGCTGTAAATTTGAAAGGGATACGGAATCCCCCATTTCCTCCGTACCCTCCATCTTGTTAGTGGAAACCCCCCCCCCCCTTCTCTCTCACTCTTACTTGGCAGGGTGAGGAAATTCTTTCCAAGCTTTATTTTAGTCACCCCCGTTATTCCATTTTATATTTTTTGTTTGTTATCTTCTGGGTTTTACGCATCTCTTTTTTCTTTTGTTTCCTTTGTAACCTTCATTTTTATACCCTTAAATATTCATAGCTGCTAACATGTCCATCATTCCCCTGTAATGCTATACCTTTTATCACCTCATTCCTCTATAGATGATAGGCTTCACCAAACTTAATTTAAGGAAAGCCATGTATCACTTGTATCCTACTTATAATGAATTTGTCACTTTGGTACAAGAAGCCTAATGCGTCATCAACGATAGACCTTTAGTTTACTTGGATGTCAACGACGTTACTGATACCCCTTTAACTCCGAGTCATCTGCTTTACGGTCGAACCCTCTCAGTTGCTCCTCAGGTCCTTATGACCGACCTCAATGACCCCACATATAGGGAAGGGAACAGCCTTCCAGCTAGTTATCAGAAACTCACGAACATGTTGCAAGTGTTTTTAAAACGATCGACCCAGGATTATGTCAATTTCCTTCGTGAACGTCACATAAAAAGTAATCGTATACACCCTGTATCTCCTAAAATTGGAGATTTATGTTTGTTAATTTTGGATGAAGTAAATCGGGAAGATTATCCCATGGCCCGTTCTTGAAACCTACCCCGGTCAAGATGGTCATATTAGATTTGTGAAGGTGCGCACCCCTCTTGGAAAATATGTGCGTCCCATTAACCGTCTTATCCCATTGGAGATAAATGTTGCAGGTCCCTATATCACTGAACTGGAACAAGGTGGTCCTGATGCGCTCATGACACCCCAGTTACCAGTCCTCCCCCAGAGGACCCTCTAAATGACGATTCTTCTGATGATGTTGCCCCTCTTCCCAAACCTGATCCTGTGTCCTCTCGAGGGCAACCTCGTAGGGCGGCGGCAGATAAAGCCCGTGCCTTATTCCAGAAAGTGCTGTAAATTTGAAAGGGATACGGAATCCCCCATTTCCTCCGTACCCTCCATCTTGTTAGTGGAAACCTCCCCCCCTTCTCTCTCACTCTTACTTGGCAGGGTGTGGAAATTCTTTCCAAGCTTTATTTTAGTCACCCCGTTATTCCATTTTATATTTTTTGTTTGTTATCTTCTGGGTTTTACGCATCTCTTTTTTCTTTTGTTTCCTTTGTAACCTTCATTTTTTTACCCTTAAATATTCATAGCTGCTAACATGTCCATCATTCCCCTGTAATGCTTTACCTTTTATCACCTCATTCCTCTGTAGATGATTTTATCTCATTTCCCGAGCTCACAGTACATTGCTTGACGATGCAACCGACCGTCGACAATTTTTAAATACAGCACTTGGCTGCGTTCTGTTCCAAATGCCCTTGAAGCTTTGGATGTTTAACCACAATTGGTTTGTATTTAAGTAACTTTTTAATTTACGTAACTCATTGATCTTAGCTTATTGCTATTTACATCTCAGTACCTATTTATAAGTCTGTTTAGCTAGGATTGTTTTCTGTGTTATTGAACATCACTAAACGCCACTTAATTTTTTTGTATGTATATTAATTTTTATAAGCCAGACAGTAGGATTTCTTTATAATTACTTTCCCCTGAAGTTTCAAGAATGATCCTTGTATTTATAAAAAGCACCCTTCAGCGAACCACGTACTCATGAAAATTTGAAGAAGAAGAACTCGACCTGTTTGAACCAGCTCAGCGCCGGGAGGCAGAAGCGTGTGAGCGGCCCACTTAAAAACCAGGAAGCGTGGAAGGCGGACGTAGGCATAGCCTCTTCATCTGAGACGTCGTTGTAACATAGGCATCGGTTCGACTACCTGTTGGTCAACCATTTACTAACCAACAGTATGCCTTACTTTGTGCCATTATTCAGAAGATAGGCCTAAGAAGACAAAACACGTTAGTGCAGAAGTGAAGATGCACCGTGTTGTTAACAGTTTACAAGATACTTCCACTTCAACGTCTACAATCAACCCTCAAGAGCGTGAGTACAAATTAATGGTGCTCAACCTTGGCCAAGGAACTGTCCCCCCTTTTTTTTCTAGCCTTTATTTGACGATGTGCACATATAGCTAGGTAGTCATGTTCAAAAGTGTCTAGTTTAATCATTCGTGGCGTGTCCAATAACACGAGTTGTGTTCCCGTTCCCCTCTATCAAGTTTGAAATTTTATTTCCCGAGAGGAATGTGTTCAAAGTAGTGAGTAGAACTTTTGGTATGATTTCAGTCACCATTTTTACTTTCATTGGTTGATTAGTCATTTGATTATTGATTTGCGATTTGATTGATTTGACCATTTGCTTGGCATTTTTCGTTTTTCATATGCCATGCGGTCTTTATTCAAATTTCAATTAGGTAGTTTTGCTGTTTTTTCCTTTGTCAGTTAGGTGAAAATTCCTGTTGTACTTTATGGAAATAAACGCCATTTTTAGGTTAAAATTATTAACTGTTTTTAACTTGACCTTTACATTTTGAAATGACTAAATAAGTTATCACATGAGGTGAGGTATGACTTAAGGGTAAGTTTATATTTACGTCAATCTAAAGCTATCGGTGTCAATCCTTTATTGTAATGTTCTACGGTATTACCTCCCGGTGGTCCTTGGGACGTTTTGACCTTTACAGTACTGCTCCCCCTAACTTTTTGTGAAACTGTCGTTAACGTAACTGATTCAGTCCAACCACACTTGATTGGAATTTACTATTCTGCGCCCTGGAGTAGCGTCTGAACATCAAGGTGATATCGGTGCCGACAGTCCCGGTATAGAATAATCTTTGGACTTAAATGTGTGTAGGGAAAGCAAACCGTCTTCGTTGCGGTTCTCTAGTTTGTCAATTGTGAGAGTGTTGGCGCTCTATCCTTCAGGCTCGGGTCCGGAAATCAGAAACGGGGAGGCCTTTCCCGGAATTATTTCCCAGAATATATATATATATATATATATGTGTGTATGTATATATATATATATATATATGTATATATGTATGCAAATATGTATATAATTATATATATATATATATATATGTATATATATAAGTATGTATGTATATATATATATATATACACATATATATATATATATATATACATATATATATATATATATATATATTGTTAGGAGTATTGAATTTATGTAAATAGGGTATTTTTGTAGTGTGGATTGTAAATGTTTTGTAGTTCATATTTTTCCCGTGTCTGTCTGTGTTGTCCTTGCGTGTTGTTTGGGTGTTTGTATTCCTCAGTCCTTGGATGGTTTACTTCGGCCATTGGAGCGCCATCAGGGATAGAGATTTCTTGGATTTGTCATAGCGTAAATAACTCTGGATTATATATAAAAGTGTTACATTATTTGTACTTGTTAAATTGTAAGTATTACTATATTTCATTTAAGGTTCTGTTGACGCTTGCTGTGTATGTATGTATTTTCTGCATTTTATTGTGTTTAGTATTGATGTTATTTCCTGTATTATCTACGGTGTATTGATAATCGATTCATTTGTTACTTACCTGCTTGTTTTGCTCATTTGTAGTAATGCTGTACAATGTTAATGTTCCTGGAGTTTCGTTAATTTACATTCGTTATTGTTATAGTTTCATTATTCTTGTTATCATCGTAACCCTTATCTTTATATGCATCTTTAATAAATTTTGAGTAAAATAAAAAAATTCAGTAGTGTTTACCTTATTCCGTGTTACTATATATTTACTTGTATATCATACTTAAATTTAATGCTATTTAAATTTGGATAAGAGTTCTATTATAAAAATAACCTATGTTAAGGCATCATTAAATGTCTTATTATTTATTGTCTATGGCTGTCTGGAGCTCCGCTTTGTACTTGCATCAGTGAAAATGCTGGAATGAGTATTAAGAGGCAAATGGTTGTAACAATTTGGGGGCCTGTCCGGGATTTGTTTTGTCGAGTAAATCAAAGTGACCGGTATAAGCTTAAGTTATTTTACGGGTTTTGTATAATTCTATCTTTTGTATAATCTGAATAACTAAAATCTGTGTACGAATTTATTCTTGGAAGTTGTCATAAATCTATTTTTCCGTATGTTTATTAGTATTTTGCCGTGAAGTGAAGTGTTAATGTTAAATATACGGCGCTGTGCACTAAGAATAATCAGATTACGTATTAAGAGTATATTTTGGTTGTTAAAGTGAATGCTTTCTCTTATTTTTCTTTTGTTTACGTTTGAAGTTAAAATTTTCTCTGTTGTATAGTTTTGAATATGGATCCTTTCAGCATTAGTGATTTTTCTAGTAACCCAAGTGTGCATTATTTGAGTAATCATCGTATGAGAAAGGATGACTGGATGGCTATTGCAATGAAGTATGACATTTCTGTCAAAAAGGTGTGGAGGAAATCTCAAATTAAGAATTTAGTTATTAATGCTTTGGTTGAGAAGGAGACTTTGCCTCAGGAAGCTTATGATTTATTAGAAGAAGAGGGATCCCAGTTAACTCTCAAGCAGTTAGAATTACAGTTTGCTTGTGAAAAAGAGGAGAGAGATAGACAAGAGAGGAGAAAGCGTGAGGAGTTGGAGAGGAAATAGACAAGAGAGCGTGAGGAGTTGGAGAGGAAATAGACAAGAGAGCGTGAGGAGTTGGAGAGGAAAGAGACAAGAGAGCGTGAGGAGTTGGAGAGGAAAGAGAGGAGAGAGCGTAAAGAGTTAGAGAGGAAGGATAGGATAGAACAAGAGGAAAGAGAGCACAGATATCAATTAGAGCTGTTGGAGAAAAAGAGAACGATAAAACATAACGTGAGCCAAGGCAATGAAAGTGAACAGGTAATTGATGTTGTTAAGGCTTCTAAAATGATTCAGTTGTTTGATGAAGTGGATCCAGACGAGTTCTTTATGCTTTTTGAAAGACTTGCGCTTAATTTGAAGTTACCTAAGCGTTTATGGCCCGTAATTTTGCAGCCGTCATTAAAGGGCAAAGCTAGAACCGTTTTCTTGTCATTAACATCTAGTGAGAGTAATGATTACGACTTTACTAAAGATAGTATCCTGAAAGCTTATGAGCTTACGGCTGAATATTATCGTCTCAAGTTTCGTAGATATAAGAAGTTTGATTCACATTTATATATTGAATATTCACATAATCTTGATAAATTACATGATAAATGGTATACAGCAGCAAGTGTCACTACCTTAGATGAATATAGGGAGCTCATTTTACTTGAACATTTCATTAGAGGTGTTCCTATTGATGTTCAGAGATACCTATTTGAGCGTGAGGTTACAACTTTACAAAGAGCAGCTGTGTTAGCTGAGAATTACAGTTTAATTAAACCACATCAACAAAGTCAAAGACAATCCAAGAAATCTCCAGGTAATGTATTAGAGGAGAAGAAATCCTCTAGCTCATACAGTAGAAGTCTGTCTGAGGTTAGGTGTTACAAATGTAACCAGCTTGGTCACATGAAGATAAGATGTCCTTGTCATTATAAGGAGGGGAAGAGCGAATCTTTGGCATCAAATATGGCAATTAGGAAGGTCCAGCAGGAAATTCCTGTTTCTCATTGTGATAGGTTAGATAATGAGTTTGCTCCTTTCAAGTCTGATGGGGTTGTGTCAGTGTCAGATGACCTAGGTAGAAGTGTGCCTGTTAGGATAGTACGGGACACTTGTTCTTCTGATAGTCTAATTGTAAAAGAAAAGGTTCCTGGATTGGAAAAGACTTTTACATCCGATAGACTGGTTGTTAGAAGTTTGGGTGGACTGGTAACAGTTCCCTTGTGTAGGTTATATCTGCATTGTGGTTTATTAACTCGCTATGTCACAGTTGGGGTGGTGGATGAATTGCCTATTCAAGGTGTTGATTTTCTTATGGGGAACGACTTGGCAGGAGGGAAGGTTGTACCTATTCCCATAGTTGTCGATACTCCATTAGAGGTAAGCCCTGTGGAAGATCCAGTATTGCATCCTTCTTGTGTTGTATAGCGTAGCAGAAGTCTGGCTGTGGTAGAAGTGACCCGAGAGCGTGGAACAGATGTTACCAAGGACGTCAATATAAGTACTACGTCAGGTACTTTAGAAAAAGATGCTGTTGGTACAGTTGACGTAAATATCAATATTGATAGTTTATTCCAAACTAATAGTTTTGGAGGTAATGTAAAAGAGAAAGAAAGTGTGCTAGAAACTAAGTTTGGTTTGAAGACTGGTAATGTAGTATTGGTAAATACTCTGAAGTCAGTTGAAAATGAAATTAATTTAAGTAATGTTTCTGATTGCTCTGATAATCTTTTTGAGATGAAATGTTCTGCCTTTATAAAAGCTCAACAGGAAGATTTGTCTTTGCAGTCTATTTACAGTGAAGTTGTTGCAGAAGACCAGATCAATACGGAGCCCAGTATGCTATTACTTGAGGAATGGACTACTAATGAGGAAGTTCAGATCTTTGCATACTCCGGCAAGTATAACTTGGGAAATCAGGAATCAGATGGTCATTCCAGAGAGCCTAAGACAAAAAGTATTACACATGGCACATAATGTATCTTCTTCACACTTAGGAATAAGGAAGACTTTGAGTGCAGTTCTTCAACTCTTTTACTGGCCTGGTATAAGGAAAAGCGTAAGAGAGTACTGTAAGTCTTGTGCAGTATGTCAGCTGGTTGGTAAGCCGAATCAGATTATAAAACCTGCCCCTTTACAGCCTATCCCTGTTTTACCTGAGCCTTTTGACAAAGTCATATTAGATTGTGTGGGTCCTTTACCCAAAAGTAAGAAGCAGAATCAATATATGATTACAATGATGTGCAGTTCCATTTGTTATCCTGATGTCTATCCACTTAGGAACATAAGTTCTAAGACACTGATCCCAGTTTTAATAAAAATTTTCACTCAGTATGGTATCCCCAAGATTATCCAGACTGATAGAGGAAGTAACTTTACCACTGATTTATTTAGACAGGTTATGGCAGCTATGAGCATTAAACATACTTTGTCCTCAGTATAACATCCAGAGAGTCAAGGAGCCCTGGAACGATTCCATCAGACGTTGAAGGATGCCCTTACAAAGTACTGTCAGGAACATCAGACAGACTGGAATGAAGGATTACCATTTGTGTTGTATGCCATCCGCAACATTCGACAAGAAAGTCTTGGATATTCCCCAGCCGAGTTGTTATATGGAAAGAAAGTGAAAGGTCCTTTGGAGATACTCTATGACATGTGGACGGATCAGTCGAAAGAGGTAACATTAGGAGATTATGCTAAGAACTTACAAGGTAAGCTAGAGAGCTCTCGTAAATTTGCACATAACAATCTAAGCATAGCTCAAGATAAGATGAAATTAAATTTTGATAATAAGGCTGAGACACGAAGTTTTAGGCCAGGTGAATCTGTTTTAATGCTAGTACCCATAAAGAAAACATTTGAAAATAGATATGAAGGTCCTTATACAGTGATGAGCAGAAACAAGGATAATTATGTCGTCTCTACTCCGGGAAAGAGAAAAAGCGAGAAGATGGTGCATATAAATCTACTAAAAAAGTTTGAGACCCAATGTGACAATGTCAGCTTGATTTGCAAGTCAACTGTGGAAGATAATGTGAAGCTTAATGAAATAGGTTTTCCAGATCGAAGTAAAAGCATACCTCTAAATAATACACTTGCATTAAATAACATTGACTGTAAACTTAATCATCTTTCATCTCAACAGGCTAGTGACTTGAAAAAGTTATAGGAACTTTTTCCAGAGATCTGTGGAGATGTGCCTACCCAGACATCATAGGTAGATTATCAGCTAGAGCTTAAGCCAGGTACACAGCCTCAGAAGAGTGCCCCATATCAAGTTTCCCCTCAAAAGAGAGCCATACTAAAGAAGGAAACTGACTTTTGGCTACAACATGGTTTTGCGGAGCCAAGTATTAGTCCTTGGGCATCCCCATGTGTTTTAGTTGAGAAACCAGATGGCTTCTATAGACTCTGCACTGACTTTAGAAGACTAAATGAGGTAACTGTTTCGGATTCTTATCCGTTACCAAGGGTGGATGACCTCATAGATCTGGTAAGCAAAGCTGTATATGTTTCAAAGATTGATTTATTACGGGGGTATTATCAAGTCCCATTAGCAGATAACACAAAACCCCTGACAGCATTTACTACTCCAGATGGACTATATCAATATACAGTCCTTCCATTTGGACTTAAGAATGCTCCTGCAGTTTTTCAAAGATTGATGGATCAAGTAATCAGCTATATGCCTGGTATTCGAGTGTATCTTGACGACATTGTTGTATTTTCAGATACTTGGCTGGACCATCTTTCTATGCTGAAGGATTTACTTCGCAGGTTAAGACAGACTTGTTTGACAATTAACTTGACCAAGAGTGATTTCGGCCATGCGAAGCTGCAATACCTTGGATATGTGATTGGCAGTGGCGAGGTATCCCCAGTAGCAGCCAAAGTAGATGCCATCACCAAGCTAAGCTGCCCAAGATCCAGACGTGAAGTAAGAAAATTCCTTAGGATGGTAGGCTACTATAGGAGGTTTTTTAAAAAACTTCTCTGAAGTAGTAGCCCCATTAACTGACTTAACCAGCAGCAAGAGGAAGTTCGTTTGGACACCAGTTTGTGAGGAAGCCTTTTGAAGAGCCAAAGATTTCCTAGCCAGTAGCCCTGTCCTGAAGGCTCCCGACTTTGGCTCTCCCTTTGCTGTCGAGGTCGACGCTAGTGACCGTGGAATAGGCGCTGTACTCTTGCAGAAAGGGCCAGATGACATGCAGCATCCTGTTACTTACATGTCAAAGAAACTAAAGAATCATCAGCGAAGTTACTCTACAATGAAAAAGGAAGCACTTGCTCTTTTGACTGCATTGGAGCACTTCGAAGTTTATCTTTCTGGCAAACCTGCTCCCATGTTAGTCTTCACAGATCATGAGCCACTAAAGTTTGTAGGCCGGATGAGAACCAAAAATAAAAGGCTCATGAAGTAGTGGTTATCTTTGCAGCAGTTTGATCTAAAGATCCAACACATCCATGGACAGGATAACCTTCGAGCAGACATTTTATCACGCTGTAGTAACTAACTCGACAGGTTGGTCGAAAATCTTTAACATAGAGTTTTCGACGTAAGGAGGGGGATGTTAGGAGTATTGAATTTATGTAAATAGGGTATTTTTGTAGTGTGGATTGTAAATGTTTTGTAGTTCATATTTTTCCCGTGTCTGTCTGTGTTGTCCTTGCGT
>NC_090732.1:63354903-63362403 GCF_036898095.1 Palaemon carinicauda
ACTGAACTACGTTGAGCAAAATCTAAATAAAAATAAACTGTGAAGAAGAGTGAAGAAAATTCTTCACAGATAGAATTACCTTTTTCCTTGATATCTCATAAAAAATATGTTTCCTTTGACTTTGTTATTAGCCTTTAAATAATATTAAAGTAATTATATTAAATTTGCAAATGTTTAAATGAAATTACTCAGTAGTTTTGACTGAATTCACCATAGTCTTGGTGAACACCTTAAATTAGTTTTGTTGATTTGTTGAGATTGCCATTATTCTTAGTGGCCACCTGATTTATTTTAATTGTCATGACTATAGATACCATCCTATAGATGCCGCATGAACTGGGCTAGCATACCAGTAGAGGACAGCCATCTTCCCCTGGTAATTTATCAAGGTCGCTTGGTAGAAATCCAGTTCTCACCATTGTTTATTGTTAGTTTTCTGCAGTTTTCTGCTGCTTTTGGCTGCACCAACAAACTTGGAGTGTAATCGATACAACGAGTAATATATTACAGAGTGAACACTGAAATAAACTCTCCCAAGCTAATATATATATATACAGTACATATATATATATATATATATATATATATATATATATATATATATATATATATATATATATATATATATATATATATATATATTTATATATATAAATATGTGTGTGTGTGTGTAGGTTTATATATATATATATATATATAACGGATTTTGAGTGAAGCGAAAAATCTATTTTTGGGTGAGATGGCCATGTCGTCCTGATGGAAGTTCCTATAGGGTAGCTTCCTAGGGTATATTACAACTACGGCGATATTCCCAGAGAATTTACCTTAAGGTACCAGAATTCTAACTCCTGGAGCGAGTATCCCTCGTGAAAGGGATATCGCGACATATCAGAGGACGTATTCTAGACACGCCACATGGCAATCTACATCCTGGACAGAGATTTCGTCTCGTAGGAGGTGATTGGCGAGATACGAATTCGGGAAAGAAAAAGGGGAGCCGCTCCCAAGGCTTCCCTATCCTCCGATTCGTATGCGTGCCTGGCGCCATCTGTATTCCTTGTAGCGTACACGAGGTGCTACAGATACTGTATGTAGGGAGGGGTCCTACAGTCCTTTCTTAGAAAGGCAAGGGCGGGTCCATCAGGACGACATGGCCATCTCACCCAAAAATAGATTTTTCGCTTCGCTCAAAATCCGTTTTTTGGGCTCAAGCCATGTCGTCCTGATGGAAGTGTACCAGAGCATTACTGTATCTGTGGATTCTCAGAACGTGCCGTACTCCCCGGAGGTAATTTTTCCCGGTCGACTAGACCTAGAGACCTAAGATGTTACCGTTATACATCTTTTCAACTAACTATAAACTATGTTAGAGCTTCCTGCCCCCTACAGGGAAGAGTCCTACTAGACTCTGGAAAAGTCTCGGAGAGTACATATACCTATGTATGAATACCAGGCAAGCTAATATAGTGGTCTCGCCCTATATTAAGTAAAGCATAGTTTGTAAAGAACCACTGCGTCAATATGAAATATTGACCAGTTCTCCGCACAATACTTGTATTGAACAAAGGTTTTATATCCGCATAGGAGGAAAACCAATGCAACATAGCTTGCATAAAGGAACAATTCTATTAGAATTATCCCAGATAAGGTACATAGAATGAATGCTCAATTATACTAATAAATTGACACAGGTGAAGGAGACGCAAGGTTCTCAAGAACCAGATTATTGACAGGCAATAAATAGACAGGTTAACCACAATTATATATATATATATACATAAGAAGAGGATAACCCAAAACTTTAAGCATAAGTATGATAGTAAACAGAGCTTGTTTGTCTGAAAGAAAAAACATTAGATGCCACTTTTAAGATACCGAGGTATCAAAGTCATAAAAGCCTGTATTACAAATCAATGACATTAGCGTTAGAAACCCTCGGCACACATGTCTGCACTTATGCTAGGTTCACCTTCGGAAATGGAACAGTCTGGATGGGCAACACAGTGCCCTCACTTAGTTTGTAGTACAGTATGTATCTACACACTCACCCTGGAATTGATCGTCCCAATTAAGACCACTGTTCCTCGCAGAGTTAAACAGTAGGGTTAACACCGCGACCCACTGCTACCACAGATCTCTTTTAGTTCCTCTACTTGCTTCGCATAGTGGCGAAAGAACACTCTGGAAGACTTCCAGCCAGTGTATGAACGGAGATGTTCAAAATCCATACAATTAAAGAAATTTAAAGATGAGGCAACTTTCCTCGGATCGTGACCTGCGGGTGTATTGTCAGGATCCGCTCTGCGAATAAAATATGTGATTTTCGCTCTGAGTTGATTCAGAGATAAATTTGAGCCTGATGTTTCTCCCCTGAATAGTTGACCGCCCTTGAAGTCTGAAGTTCTATGAAGATAGACCTTTAGGCATTCTACTGGACATAGAGATGCATCTTCTTTCAGAGGGCAGATTCTCCAGGGACCCCACCTGTTGGTGGGTAACTCATTCTTGGCGAGAAACGTAGGATCCGGAAACAGGTTCAGTTCTCCCCCATCCAGGAACTGAACACGACCTGCCTCTCTCGAGAGGCTACAATCTCACTAACCCTGGCCCCGGACGCGAGTGCAAAAATAGGAAAATAACTTTTTGTGTCAAATCCTTTAACGCCCACTCTTCATTGCTCAACAGAGAAGCGAAATGAAGAACTTGTCTAAAGACCATGAAATGGGCTTTGGAGGTGCTGAAGGTCTGAGCCTAGCACAGGCTTTCGGGACTTTATTAAAGATCTCGTTACCTAGGTCGACCTGGAAGGCATATAGAATGGGTCTTGTCAAAGAAGACTTACACGCTGAAATCGTGTTCGCTGCCAATCCTTGACCATGGAGGTGGAGAAGAAAGATAAGCAGAAGTCTGTCAAGATCTCCTGCGGATTCTTCGCCTTGACAAAAGGCCACCCATTTTCTCCAAGATGACTCATATTGCCTTCTTCAAGGAAGTCTATACTGGCTTTCGAAATCCCGAAACGCTTTCTCACCGCTAGGGAGAGAAAATCATGAGCTGCAGGGTCCGGGTTTTCTGTAATGAAGCGCAGACAGTTGACTTCTGGACTCGCTGGGTTAGAACTGGATCTGGTAGTGGTACAAACTTCAGCTACAGTTCCAATGCCAGGAGGAACCACACGCTGTTCGGCCACTTGTGGGCCACTATTGCCGCTACCCCTTGAAGGATCTCAGTTTGTTGAGGACCCTCAACAGAAGGTTGTGAGGAGGGAACAGATAAATCTTGGACCATCTGTTCCAGTCGAGGGACATCGCGTCCACTGCTTCCGCTAAGGGGTCCTCGTACGGGGCACGTACAGGGGCAACTTCTTGTTGTCTTTCGTCGCAAAGAGGTCTATCTGCAGTTCTGGGACTGATTCAGAATGAAGGAGAATGATCCTGCGTCTAAGGACCATTCCGACTCTATCGGTGTGAACCTGGATAGAGCGTCCGCTGTCACATTGCGGACTCCTTGAAGGTGAACTGCCGACAGGTACCACTTCTTCTTTTCCGCCAATCGGAAGACGGCCAACATCACCTGGTTGAGAGGTGGTGACCTCGATCCTTGTCGATTCAAGTATCTCACAACTACCTCGCTGTCTATCACCAACCTTATGTGGATCGAGTGACGCGGGGAGACTTTCTTTAAGGTAAGGAGCACTGCCCTAGCTTCTAGAAAGTTTTATGTGAAAGGTCTTGAATAGCTTGGACCAAGTCCCCTGGACTTTTTTCCGATGAGAGTGACCTCCCCATCCCTCCTTCGAGGCGTCTGAGTGAATCGTCACCGACGGGGGAGGTGGCTGAAGAAGAACCGACTTCTTTAGATGTCTGGCTTGGGACCAAGGCCTGAGAAGAGTACTTAGCCGAAGCGGCTGGTCTTCTCAGATCTCTTCGCGCGTTTGATGCATAACTTCTCCAAACTCCGATTGCATCCTTTAGCTGTGCTCTTAGCACTGGGTCTGTCACCGAAGCAAACTGGAGAGAGCGCAGTACCCTCTCCTGCTCGTGTCTTGATATCCTTTCGGAATCTAGAAGTCTCTTGACAGAACCCGCTATCTCCTTCTTTTTCTTCGCCGGGGTGGAGAAACGGTGTGACAAAAGGTCCCAGTGGATTCCCAGCCACTGGAACTTTTGAGATGGAGAAAGTCGAGACTTTTTCTGTTGATCTTGAAGCCTAGGTACTCTAGGAACTGGATCACTTGACTGGAAGCTTGCAAGCATTCTGTCTCGGATGCTGCCCACACCAACCAGTCGTCCAGGTAGGCTACTACCTGAATTCCCTTTAGGCGTAATTGTTTGAGAGCTACGCTCGCAAGCTTCGTAAAAATCCTTGGGGCTATGTTTAGCCCGAATGGCATGGCTCCGAAGGCGTATAGTCTTCGTTGTAGCCTGAACCCTAGGTAGGGGGAGAGTCGATGGCTAATTGGAATGTGCCAATAGGCGTCTGACAAGTCTATAGAGACGGAATATGCCCTCTTGGGCAGTAAGGTCCTTATGTGTTGCAGTGTTAGCATTTTGAATTTGCAATTCACTATGAACTTGTTGAGTGGCGACAAGTCCAGAATGACTCTGAGCTTTTCCGAGTCTTTCTTGGGAACACAAAACAGCCTCCCTTAGAAATTGATGGGCTTCACCCTTTCATCTCCAACAGTTCTTGAACGTACTCCTCCATAACGGGGGTGGAGTGTTGGAAAAAACCGAAGGCACGGGGGTGGAGTGCTGTACCAGCTCCCGCCCAGTCCATTCTTGAGTAGGCTGTGGGCCCAGGGATCGAAGGTCCACCGATCCCGAAATTTCAGAAGTCTCCCTCCTACCGGTATCACCTCACTTGGACTGCCGTCCTGAGGTCTTGCCTTCCTGACCACGACCACCCCTGAATCCCCTTCTCCTTGAGGGGCGTCTTAGACGAGCCTCTGGCTGCTCCTCTAGGCTTTGCTCGAAAGGAAGTAGACTGCCCTTCGAACGCTGGGGTGAATGCCGTGGACTGTGTCGACACGGCCTGGGGTACCCACTGAAAAGTGGTCGGGGTTTGTGCCACGATCTGGGGCACTGGGGGCAATGGCAATTGCAGTTGCTGTTGCTGTCTAAGAGGCTTGGCTGGCCGAGACGGTAGCCTAGTCCTCATAGTCTTCCTCTTTGGTTGAGGACCCTCATCCGGGGAAGACTTTCTTTTGATAGCCAGGCCCCACTTCTGGAGAAGGTTTCTATTCTCCAAGGCGGCCTTATCAACAACTTCTTTGATCAAGTCGGTAGGGAAAAGGTCTTTTCCCCAAATGTTGGAGGAGATTAGTTTCTTTGGCTCGTGCCTCACCGTAGCCGAGGTAAACACGAACTCCCTACAAGCTCTCCTTGCCTTGACGAAGCCATAAAGGTCCTTCGTCACTGTGGCCAGATGAGACTTGGCCACTACCATGAACATTTCATGGACCTTGGGGTCACTTGCCATCGTCTCGAGAGTAGTCTGAGGAGACATTGAGGCAGTCAGTCTTTCTTTTGTATCGAACTCACTACGCAAAAGAAAGTCAGACAGCTTAGGGAGGTCCTTGCCGAACTGACGTCCGGCAATATCAGCCTCCAACTTTCCAACTGAGAACGTAAGATGGACGTCCTTCCAGTCTTTGTGGTCCATAGGCAGGGCCAGCGACAAGGGTTTACACTCCTCTAGGGAGGGGCAAGACTTGCCGGCCTCAACTGCTTTTAGTACAGCCAGAAACCCTTTCTGTAAAAAGGGGAAGGCTCTAGTAGGCGAGGACACAAAGGAAGGGAGCTTCCTATCCAATGCGGCTACCTTTGAGTTAGAGAAGCCCCTCTCTTTCATCGAGGATGAAAGTAGAGCTTGAGCCTTAGCATGGTCCATCACTATGACCTCCTTCGGCTCTGTCTCCTCCTTTGAAGCTGGTTCCTTCCTCAGCCGGACATAACAGTCCGGATATGATGCCTTGCTGGGCCAGAATTCCACCTCCTCCAGGGGAACTGAGCCCAGCTTATCCGAGATGACGATCTTTCCAGTCGTCATCGGCATGTGCACAGCATACCTCCATGGGATAGCATCTGAGCACAAGGGAAGGTCTTTCACATTGAGCTTTTCTGGGGCCCATGTGATTCTGCAAGGCACTGCATTCGCAGTTCCATTGCAGCCGCCTTCTCCTGATTCTCCTTCTGCATTTGTTGGATCATTCCAACAATAGAAGAGAGGGCCTGTCCCAGCTCTACTGGGAGACCGGCCGATGTAGAGGGAATAGGCTCCGGAATCTGAACCGGAGTAGCCGACACCTCGTCGACGTCTACCTCTACAACGTCTGGGGCTTGAACTTCATCCTGGGCTTCTGCCAGGAGGTCTTCCTCCTGACACCCGTCCACATCAGACATCCTGTCATCTAACTGGATGTCTTGCATCGCGACTGCGACTTCAGCATCCACCTGGATCTGAACTTAGGGGATCTCCTCTTGAGGCTGGGGAATCACTGCATCAGCTGATGCCTTAGGGAAAAGATACGCCCTCATCTTCTCACTTGGAAGATAAGGGCCAGAAGTGTTCTTTTGGAAGCCCCTTACCCAGGTACGAAGCTTCTTCCTAGCTATATCCCTTGATTCCTCTGTCCTAGGGGAATTAAAGGTCTCAGTAATCAGGTTAGTGCACACAGTACATACCTGAGGGTCCCAATACCGGAGATCATCCTTGGAGACAGCTTATGCTGCGTGTCTCCTACAAAACTCATGTCCGCAGAGGTTCTTGCTGCTGACATTGCAGAAAGCACTTCCCCACTTCGGAGTGTCCTTCTGTAAAGAGAAGAAATTTCCATGAGTATCAAGTGAACTATGTATCACTGGATATGCATAGTATAGCATAACAATTCAGAAAGGAAAGACACACACTTGTGTTTCCCTCACAACCCATTGTTGCAGCCTTCCAGATAATAAAATCAAAATGGTTTATCTCTTCTAGAGTAACCAATGCAAGGTTTCCAGAGGAAACAGGTGGAGCTCACACCTAAGCAATGATTTTAAAATCCTGGATAATAGACAGGGAAGAACTCAGCTTCCTATCTGAGGGCAACAGCAAAGGGAAGTGTAAGAAAACACAATAGTGTTAGAAGACACAGTGCTGTACCAAAACCCTTACCATAGTTTTCTTCTTACTGTATATGTTATACTGAAGAATACTAGTACAGTATAGGGGGATGTGTGCCGGCCTGCCTTTGCCGGCCGGCACACACCACAACTAGCTTTAAAGTATACTACTTAACAGCTATAGGGCGGCAGCACTCTGGTTCAAATGCCTGTGCCGGTCGGCAGCAACTGCCGGCCGGTAACAGCCAATGTTGGCCGGCAATGGCTGCCGGCCAGCAACTACACAAGGTAGTACCCAGCTGCCGGCCACACTCTTGGTGACCGGCAGACAAGGGCTGACATAAGCTGGCCGGCAAAGGTACAAGACCGATGCCAGCCGGCAGCAAAAGAACCA
>NC_090732.1:63367403-63379903 GCF_036898095.1 Palaemon carinicauda
CGGGACCCGCAGTCTTCGCAAAATTCAGACGTCTGGCACCGGAACGATTGGCAGCCGCCAAACAGATGTTTGCCGAAATGGAGAAAATGGGCCTTTGCAAAAAGGCCTCCAGCCTATGGTCGTCACCCTTACACATTGTTCTGAAGAAAGACGGTTCCCTCCGTCCGTGCGGGGATTACAAGTGCCTGAACATGCAAACAGAACCAGATCACTACCCCCTCCCAAACATCACCGACGTGACCTCCTACCTGCACAAAGCGAGGGTTTTCTCAACGCTCGACCTCAAGAAGGGGTATTATCAGGTGCCTATGAACCCAGAAGACATCCCCAAGACTGCCATCACCACTCCATTTGGTACATACACCTTCAATTACTCCTGTTTTGGCCTTCGTAATGCTGGGGCCACGTTTCAACGTCTCATGGATGGCATCTTAGGGGACCTCCCTTTCTGTGTATGTTATGTGGACGACATACTTGTGTTCTCCTCCTCAAAAGAGGAACACCTCCGTCACCTGCACATCGTGCTCGACCACCTGCAACAAAACGGCCTTGTAGTCCGGTACGACAATTGTACCTTTGGCGCCAACGAAGTGTCGTTCTTAGGGCACCGCATCACTCCTGAAGGAGTCCATCCCCTCCCTGAGAAGGTAGCAGCCGTTCAGAACTTCCCCGCGCCCTCGACCGTCAAAGCTCTGCAGGAATTCTTGGGCATGATCAACTATTATCACCGTTTTCTGCCAGCCATTGCCGCCACTCTTGCTCCCCTCTACGCCTCCCTCAAGGGCAAGCCAAAGGACCTGAAGTGGGGTCCCCTTCAAGAAGCAGCCTTCTGCAATGCAAAGAAGGCCCTATCAACTGCTGCAGCTCTCACTTTTTCTATCCCACATGCCCCTCTCCTTCACTCCACCGATGCCAGCGACGTCGCTATTGGTGCAGTACTCGAGCAGGTGGTCAACGGCTCGCCCCGCCCATTGGCCTTCTTCAGCAGAAAACTGTCCAAGGCAGAATTGGGTTATTCTACCTTCAATCGAGAATTGCTGGCAGTGCACTTGGCTGTCCGTCACTTTCTCCATTTCTTAGAAGGTATGCCCTTCATCATTCGCACAGACCACATGCCTCTGGTGCACGCCTTTACTCGACAGTGTGATGCCTGGTCCGCCCGGCAACACCGACATCTCTCCACCGTGGCTGAATATAATTGCACCCTTCAACACGTCCCTGGGAAAATGAATCCCGTTGCCGATGCCCTGTCAAGAAACACGTTGGCTGCCGTTCAACTGGGATTGGATTACAATGGCTTGGCTGAAGCCCAATGACAGGATCCAGAGTATCAAGCATGTAGTACATCCTGCACGTCCCTCCGTTAGGAAGACTTCCCCCTCGAAGACTCCAACACCACCCTCCTCTGTGATGTCAGTACTGGTAGACCACGACCTTGGATTCCTGCTCCCATGCGCCGGCAGGTGTTTGATTTCATTCACGGCCTTTCACATCCCTTTTGCCGTTCTACTGCGCAGCTGCTGAAGGCAAAGTTCATTTGGCACGGCATTTCTAAGGATGCTAAGGATTGGGTCCACGCCTGTACTTCTTGCCAAACTTCCAAAGTACATTGACACACGGATTTAGGAGTGGGCACCTTTCCTCAACCTCAGCGTCGTTTCGCACACATTCACATCGACGTTGTATTCCCCCTTTACCCACATCACAAGGACATCGTTGCCTGTTTACCGTCAGCGACCGCTCCACTCGTTGGCCTGAAGCCATTCCCATGGAAACTGCAACGTCCGCCGCATGTACATCTGCCTTACTCTCTGGATGGATTGCAAGATTTGGTATCCCTGAGCATATTACTTCTGACAGGGGAACCACTTTCACCTCTCAATTGTGGACATCATTAGCGAATCTCCTGGGCATCACCCTACATCAGACAACGGCCTACAACCCCGCTGCCAATGGAATGGTTGAACGTTTTCATTGCACCCTCAAAGCAGCTTTGATGTCCCGGTACAAGGATTGCAACTGGTTTACTCAGCTTCCCTGGGTCCTCCTGGGACTAAGGACCACTCCTAAGGACGCCCTCGACGTCTCAGCAGCTGAAATGGTGTATGGCGACCCGTTGGTCATCCCTGCCAAATTTTTTCCTTCTACAACCTCCTCCGATGATCTCCAGCGCATACGTCACGTCGTGGGAAAATTTACTCCATGCCGCCAGACTTACAAGCCCCCAGCGAAGCATCACATACCAACAGACTTGCACTCTGCAATGCACGTCTTCCTGCGCAACGACACTAGCAAGCCACCGCTAACGCCCCCTTATACGGGCCCTTTCCTTGTGATCCAACGCACTCCGAAAGCATTCCTACTAAACATTCGTGGCAAAGAAGACTGGGTCTCCATTGATCGTCTAAAACCTGCTTATCTTCTGCCAGATGACCCGCCTACAGTTCGCCTCTCTAGAGCGGGGCGCCCTATTTAACATGTACAGTATGTCATTTTAGGGGGGGGGGGAGCCATGTACCAACCGTGTGTCACACGATCGTACATTATTCATTTTGTATATATTATGCTTGTATCTTCGCTCTTCCCTCGCACTAAAAAGAACCAGAATAATCATGTCTGCATTTTTCCTCTGTAACATTGTCTGTTTTTCGAACATGAAATTTCCTGTTGCCTTGAGGTTTTGTATATAAAGGAGAGTGTTCTATAATAAATTACTCAGTTGCTTTCAACCAGCTTTTGAGGCACAACCTTCTCTCGGCCCGTCACAGTGGGTTTGCTCTCTCTCTCTCTCTCTCTCTCTCTCTCTCTCTCTCTCTCTCTCTCTCTCTCTCTCTCGCTCTCTCTCTCTCTCTCTCATATATATATATATATATATATATATATATATATATATATATATATATATATATATATATATATATATGTATATATATATATATATATATATACATATATATATATATATATATATATATATATATATATATATATATATATAGAGTTTACATGGTAGTATTCATATCCACGTACACCACGTGTCATGTGCTTTAAATTTTATCAACGATATATGTATCTGAATTGCTAAATTATATAGTTATACAAAAACATTGAGTCGCAGTCTATCGATAGTAGCTCAAAACTATATTACAAAATGTTTCTATTAAAAATGACGAAAAATTGATACAGCCCTGAAAATTTCGTGATCTATTTTTAATGTGTTGGAAATTTCAAATGTTTTCCTCCGGTAGAATATCCACGTGCGGTCTGAGAAATTTCTAACCATTATAACTCCTCTTGTGCACTACTTATCACGTTTTTTTTTTTTTTTTATACTACAAGGGAGGTTGTGGCATAGGATCGGCATTTGATTGCAATGAGGCAACAGCCAGTGCATCGCCTATGCTTTCATGGTGTGGGCGGTGCTGTCCAAATTTCGTTATGTGGTTCATATTATTCCTATAAAAACTATAAAAACCAAAATGTTATATAATGTTATAAATAAAAGTTATAATAGGTTTTGAAAAAAAGGATTTAAAGTAATCATTGTAATTGCTGATAATACGATAAATGAAAAAACAATGTCCTATTTTGCAACCCCAACACAGCTATCTATATTCTAACCCCATCCAGCTGCAAGAATGCAGACTTTGTTTTTCACGTTTGACGCCGTACACATTCTGGAGTGTCACAAATAACTGGTTGGGTCTCAACTATGAGTACAAAACTATTGTATTTCCAAAATTTCCATTAAGCAAAAATTGCAGCGAACTAAATGTATTTCTTGCTCCCTGGAAGTTATTAGAAGTTAACAATTAAAGCATTACGACCATCCACATTTGAAAAGCTAAACGTAAATTTGGTTCTCAAATTTTTTGACGGATATGTTATTACACCAATGCGAAATCTTGGGAAAGAGAAACAATTGTCTAATTACAATAATACAGCACATTTATACGATTTGTTTTATTTGGTGGTCAATAGTTAATGTAAATGTAATATCTAAAGTGAAAGGAATTAATAATGAATATTGTACCCTACTTATGTGTAATGGAAATGGTATGAAATAATATTTCTTGTTAAGGATTAGATACGTAAGAGAAATTTTCTGGTGAATTATATATATATATATATATATATATATATATATATATATATATATATATATATATATATATGTATGTATATATATATGTATATATATATATATATATATGTATATATATACATATATATGTATATATATACATATATACACATATTGGAGTAGGGAGACACGTTTTGTTCTTTCATCCATTTATTTGCGCCGACGTTTCGTATCAGCTTGATACATTTTCCAGGCTGAAACGATTACAAATCAATTGCGTATAAGTAAAAAGATACACACAACGTTTACCAACACCAAACGTTGGTAAACGTTGTGTGTATCTTTTTACTTATACGCAATTGATTTGTAATCGTTTCAGCCTGGAAAATGTATCAAGCTGATACGAAACGTCGGCGCAAATAAATGGATGAAAGAACAGAATGCGTCTCCCTACTCCAATATGTTTATGCTTGAGTAATTGCTCCTGTCTCCATACTTACATATATACATACATATATATATATATATATATATATATATATATATATACATATACAAATATATATATCTATATACATATATTGGCCGAGGTGGAATAAGCCTTCTAATCTCGGTGGCCACGGTCCGTCGCCTAGCGTCATGTTGTATATGTTAGTTCTGTGGCGCTTCTAGTGTGTCACGAACATTTGGGAGTATTGGTCCCGCGTATATAAAAGGACAGGGGAGGGGAGAGAGATCTGACGAACACCGCTCGTGTTTGGAGACATTTTTCAGCTACACCCTCTGTGACTCCGAAAGTTGGTGACTACAAACAACGATAGAGTATCTTGAAGAAGATAAAGAAGTTCAAGAAATTCATATTTTCATCATTAGTAGCTCAGATCCTTCATGTCAACTTTTTATATAAGCAATGTCATTTGTCCCTCGCAGCATAGAATTTTGTGAAGTCAACTCGACTTACTTCTTTGTAACAACTTTGTATTTAAAAGGACAGGTGAAGTGAGAGGGGAGAGAGATCTGACGAACACCGCTCGTGTTTGGAGACATTTTTCAGCTACACCCTCTGTGACTCCGAAAGTTGGTGACTACAAACAATGATAGAGTATCTTGAAGAAGATAAAGAAGTTCAAGAAATTCATATTTTCATCATTAGTAGCTCAGATCCTTCGTATCAACCTTTTATATAAGCAACGTCATTTGTCCCTCGCAGTATAGAATTTTGTAAAGTCAACTTGACTTACTTCTTTGTAACAACTTTGTATATTTACACATCAATTTTTGTGTGCCGTTATTATTTTGTGAATCTAGTGTAATGCTGTTTTATATTTATGCTAAATCTTAAATAGTTTTATTTTCTGTTTACTGGTCATCATTTTCACTTGCTGTTTATGTTTTTCTATTGTTTATTAAACTTTTTGAGTAGATTTTGCATAA
This sequence comes from Palaemon carinicauda, assembly GCF_036898095.1. Taxonomy (NCBI): domain Eukaryota; kingdom Metazoa; phylum Arthropoda; class Malacostraca; order Decapoda; family Palaemonidae; genus Palaemon; species Palaemon carinicauda. The sequence goes on from NC_090732.1 coordinate 63,372,922, forward strand.
TCTACGACGTGTATAATAGTTCAACGTAACAATATGTATATATACAAATATTTAGGTAGCATGTATGTTTATATATGCATACGTATAAATATAAATGTATATATACATCAATAAATAATAATATTTAGATGTTTAATAAATCAAAATAGAAGGTAGGCAAATCTCGAGGTGGTATGCATATATTTTACGATAAACTGTGTGTGCTACATTTTTTAGATTGAATACCATGCTAGCCACCACTCATCTCTACCGGGGCAAGATGGCTGCAGTCTTCACATATGAGCTATCATTGGCCGATATGTATCTCACAGCATCTATTGTAGGATATCTATGGTCACGACGATCTCTTGAAATTTTTTTCTATTGCGTTCAAATCATGGCATTTATGATGTTTTGCCATTTGGTTCACTATCATCATAGATTTGATCTTTTTAACTGTATTCAATGTGAATTGCAGATTCTCCTTAACACTTAACTGTGGGTACTTGTTTACAAGAGCACGCTCTCCATTTACTCCAAAATTATGCAGACCTGCAACTCTCCTCTTTTTTGGAGGCTCTTTAAGTTTGGTAAAGCAAAAAATGACAAGATATGTTGAGCAAGGGGGAAGGGGTTATAACAAAACTAGCTTAGTTTCCTCACTAAACGACCTGGAACTAACTTCGTCAACATAGTTGCCCTCGAGAACACTGGATTGCGGTCCGGCACCTGCTGAGGGCGACTACCCTGAGTGAGAGAGTTACTTTGTGAAACTTATCCAGGCAACAGAGATTCTATACGTTGGAGAACGCTTCGTCTGCACCTTTGCAGGTTGACCTGTCAGTATGCGCACTAACGGTGTGAAGTCTTGTTGAAGAGACTCAAGGCAGAAATAATGTCTTTCTCGGCCTCTGAATCGACAGTCATGGAAGCTTCGTCCTTGATCTCTCTCCACCCAGTTTCCAAGCCTGACCAGTGGTCTGGCGGAGTAACGTACTTTGCAAAGTTGATGAGGTTATCCAATGTGAAGGCTTTGGAAAAGTACACGAGTCTTATGCTCTCATGTGGGAAGGCGGTTACTTTTCTTGCCCACCATTCAACAAACCATTGGGCTAACTGTTGTTTCTCACTTCTAAAGTCAGGATATCCCAGAGGTGGTGGTGTCATTGTGGAACTGTATGTATGGGGTGCTGAGTTTCTACTTTCTAGGAGTTGTGAAAACAGGTGTGGAATCATGGAGGACTGCTTCACAGTGCTTCCTGATCCAGGGCTATCTCCTTTGAAGGTGACGGCAGCCTAACCTTCGTGTGTGATTGGGCATGTGAGATCAGGATGAAGGAAGGACCCTGGTCCTGCGCAGAGACACTGGTCGGTAATGCCCGCTACTTCTTCCTAAAAAGCGCAGCCTTTTTGAGCACCCCAATTTACTGCTTTTAGGAAGGGTGTGTCTGGTAAAGGGAAGGGATTTGGAGAAAAATACACTTGAAGTCATTAGATATGAATCTCCGGGCTTCTACAGTCAACTTTTCCTGGTAGAGACGGCTAAGGGGAACTGGAGACTAGTCATCAACCTCTCTCCTCTGAAAAAGTTTGTTAGCAAAACAAAGTTTAGTACAGAAACAGTACGGCCAGTGCTGTCTTTTGTCAGAGAGGGAGATTTTATGCTTTCAATAGACCTGAAGAATGCATACATCTAAATGCTTGTACATCAGTCCTCTTGAAGGTACCTCTGCTCCTCCCTCTGCAGTACAGTGTACTAGTTCAAGACTGTACTTTGCACTGTGTATGGCTGTCCAAGTGTTCACTTGGGTATTACCTTGGTAGCTGCTTGGATCCATTCACAAGGGATACATCTGTTGATGAACCTCGACGATTGGTTGATCCTGGCCTACTTGGAAGGGTAATTGCTACAGGATTAAGATTGGATTCTCACATTTTGCTTCAATATGTGGATTGTGGTAAGCTGAGAGAACTTGAATCTCTTGCCCAAGCAGAGGTTGAAGTACCTGGGCATGCTGATAGATGCAGTAGCAGCGAGAGTCTTATCATCAAACGATTGCATCAGGAGACTTAGAGAAGTTGTGTGACTATTCCTATCTCTGGTTACGGTTCATTTTCCCTTTGCCTATACACATCCACACTGAATAGTCTGGCCTATTCTTTACATATTCTCCTCTGTCCTCATACACCTGACAACACAGATTACCAAACAATTCTTCTTCACTCAAGAGGTTACTGCTCTAATTGTTCAGTGACCATTTTCCTCTTGGTAAGGGTAGAAGAGACTCTTTAGCTATGGTAAGCAGCTCTTCTTGGAGAAGGACACTTCAAAATCAAACCATTGTTCTCTAGTCTTGGGTAGTGCCATAGCCTCTGTACCATGGTCTTCCACTGTCGTGGGTTAGAGTTCTCTTGCTTGAGGGTACACTCGAGCACACTATTCTACCTTATTTCTCTTCCTCTTGTTTTGTTAAAGATTTCATATTCTATATAGGAGATATTTATTTTAATGTTGTTACTCTTCTTAAAATATTCTATTTTCCTTTTTTTTTCCTTTCCTCACTGGGCTATTTTCCCTGTTGGAGCCTCTGGGCTTATAGCATCCTGCTTTTCCAACTAAGGTTGTAGCTTAGCTAGTAATGATAATGATAACAGAAGTTTGTGATGCCAGCATACATGAACAGAAGTTTGTAATGCCAGCGTACAGTTGATATGTATTCAAAATACAGTATATACTAAATTAAAAATAGATTAATTACTCAAAATTGTCCATAAAATATACAATTCACAAATAGTGAGACTTGAGTAATTACTCCATTTTTAATTTAGTATATATTTTGAGTATACAGTATATCAAATGTACGCTGGCATCACAAACTTCTGTTTATATACGCAGGCATCACAAACTTCTGTTTGGTTGAATATGTTGACGATGTCAGTTCCAGGACGTTTTAGTGAGGAAACCAAGCTGGTTCTTTTTATAACCCCTCTCCCCTTGCTCAAAATATCTTGATATATTTTGCTTTCCCCCATTTGAAGAACCTCCTAACTACTGTACAAGAAGATGAGAGCTGCAGGACTGAATAATTTGTGAGTAAATGGAGAGCGTGTTCTTGTAAACAAATACCTTATTGTGCATTCACCTTTATCTTTACGAAACTCAAATAGTGTTTTATTATGCTCACTATAGCCTTTATGATCCTCCTGAATTGTTCCAATAATTGATCTTCTTGATCCTTTGAAGTTAGTTAACTATTGTCCTTGAAATCCTTCTGAAATAATTTCCTTATCTATTCACATTTGTCCCTGTGACCGTGTTAAACCATTTTCATTGTAAAATTATCTATAGTTCCACTGATTTTATTGAATCCCTGTATCTACTACTACTACTACTACTACTACTAGTAACCGTGTCACCAAGAGGAAAAGGAAAGAGGACAGGACAAAAATCATGGCCATAGCCCCGAATGGAATGAATGAATCAGTATAGGAGTATAAATACTCAAGTGAATGTTTCCCAGACAAATATTACCAGATAAATGAGACCATAGTCTTAGTATTAGTATAAGGGAAGCAAAATTAGAATATATGGAGTAAGAAGTTAAAACCAATGGAGGTAGTAAAAGAGTAGGAGAATTGGCATCACTTATGAAAATTAAGGTATATGAAACAGTAGCGGTACCTACACTGTTTGCAAATATTGTGGCGTAGGGTGCTATGAAGGAAAAATATGAAAGAGTTAGAGGGAATTCAGTACAAATTACTAAAGGACTGTATGTAGCCTACAAGTTGCAACTAGCCTACATCTTATTTTTGATTAATGGCAGAAACAGACCTATGGTTAGCAGCGTTAAACTGTTTATAAACTGGTGATACTTTTTCATTATTTCATAACAACAGATGATAAACAATAAGTTAAGGAGATAATGGAAGAAAAAAAAATAATGAAACCCTATGAGCAATTTTGAGGAAAATGCATTTTAAATATATGCATAAAGTGTATCAAAATTGAAGACGGAAACATTTATAGAAAGCAAGTACTTAAGAAATAAATAAAAGGTAAAGTCGCAAATTAAAAAAAAAAAAAAAAAAATATGAAGAGAAAGCAAAAATAAAAAAGTTGAGCTTATAAATGTTACTGACAGAAGGGATCACACAAGTGAAATGTACACCGAGGAAGCTTGTCCTATTAATGAAAATAAAAGAAAGTTATAGAAAAAGGAATGAGAATTATAGGCTTTTTGAGTTGAGCCAAGATGCAGATGACACACAAGAGCATTTGTTTAACTTCAAGGAATTAAGAAAATTTATAAGTCGTAGTATAGAATTAAGAAAATTAGAATGAAAATAAACAAATTATTTTGTTTGTGTAGGAGGTAACTAGTGATAATGAACTTTCTTCAGAATGTACGTGTTTGCACCTACAAATCTCGTTGGGTGTCCACAATCTACACAAAGCTTAGGGTGAGGAACGAGGAACTTGGAATCTGGAACCCGTATGCAATATCGTTAACAGTTTTAGCTTTTAATCTTTCTTGAGTGACGCTGATAAGGAAAAAAAATATTCTGTTTCTTCAGATTTTGGTATCGTGAATGAAGCAGTGGCTATTGACCTGATATTCAAATAAATTCCTTTATATACATTTAATATCCAATGCCAATTTTACCAGAAAATAAAATATCTTAAAATTCTAAAGAATTGACAGCCTCTAATGCTGCTTAGCATTAACCATTTTCGAAACCTCAGTTTGTTGAAATTGAATGTCAGTTTTCTGCCAAATTTTCACTTATTTATAGATTTTCAACTTATATCAGCATTTTTGTTACAAAAAATGTCCTATCTTTGCACGTTGCAACATAACGCTTATAAATATCGTGAAACTTTTGACTTAAAAAGGTCGCTGTGTAGTTTTTTGTTTGTGAAAATAGTCTTTGTGTAGTTTTGTAAAGAGTATTGTATGCTTGTATGATTATTAATGGTCCGAGGCTAGAATATTGACAGTTGTTTGTAATCGGTTGTTCATAATGGAGGAAAGGAATTAGAAATTTTTTAACTTGATAAGAGACTGGAAGCAGATCTCCTTGGTAGGCTACTACTGGAACTTTTACTGAGGCCTCGAACATTGACATCTTTTTAAACACATCTCAAACATAGTCTCACGTATAGTGAACAATATGCTGCCTTTTTAATGACCACGTGCTTTAAAAGCTTAGCTGCAAACCAACTACCAATTATGGATATACCTGTAGAATTCTTATATAGATTTGTTTTATGCTTCATGGTAATGCGTCAGGATGGCCAGAAAACTTTAAATCAATCAATCAATCAAATCATGGTAGTACATTACTTCTAATTTTCTTGTGTTTTTAGTAGTAATACTAAAGCTTGCCTGCTCAATATATTTTCTAGGGGTTTAAAGCATGATTATTGCAATATTTTCTGGGTATGTTATCGGTCATGAGACCAAATAAATTCATAGTTCACTTTTCTTTTGCAGCACTTTTCATTTACTTGAATAGTAAAATTTCATTATGATTTTAAAAAATCCATTGCTATTAACCAGATGCTTTTTTTATTTATTTAAATAAGAATGAAATTTCAACAGGTCTATGCCTTTTAAAATTACATTGTGTTCAACCTGTTATCGTATGTGCTTTTATTTCTATAAATAAGAATGGAATTTATTTTGATTTGAAAAAGATAAGTATCAAATACATCGTTTTCAACCTGGGGTTATGAATTTAGAATTTTCAAATAAAATTTTATCATGAAATAAGCGAATGAATTTTGTTCAACCTGCTGTTGTAAGTGTTATTTTAGTGTTAGTAATTGTTTTGGTGACGTTTTGTGTGTGTTTTGATGTTGTATTTATGTTACTATTTCTGCTGTTGTTCATAAGCTTTAAAACTAATTTCAAACTTAACGGAGGATCAAGATTATTTTTTTTATTGATAATAGTTTTCGCCAATTACAACCCCCAGATTGCAAATATGGAAGCACTATTGACTTCAGTTCTACATAAGTCTTGAACGATATTTTTAAATGATCAAATTTTTTATCTTTGTATTTCATCAGTTAGCAGGAGATAATTTTTTATTAAAATCTCCTTTTCTATTCATCAATATAAAATGCTTATGAGAGCAACAGCTGTTTTTTTTCTATGCTTATCCAATAAAACTAATACAACATCAGCCAAGGAATCCATCGTGTCAACGGTGAGCACATGACTGAGCCTATGTGACAGGGTGTCATGTGGTGTGAGATGTGCCGCATTTCGGTGTTTCCGTGCCTCAGGTTGCGTCACTTCCTATAAGAATTGGGCCTTATAATCTTGATTATCATCATCATCATCATCATCATCATCATCATCTCCTCCTATACCTAGGGCCTCGGTAAGATTTTGCATTCGTCTCCACCTTGAGCCTTTAAATGAATACTTCTCCATTCGTCATTTTCGGCCAAAATCATCTCAGACGTTATTTCATCATATCCAGGGACTTTCCAACTCTTGAGGGTTTTAGTAATAGTTTCGACTTCAAAAACACTGAATACCTTCATGGGAACATCAAGGCCTTCCTTAGCTTCAGGTATATCAATAAAATTATTCCCTTCATATCTTCTATTCATGACCTCACTAAAGGGCTCCATCTAAAGTTGCCTTTCTTCCTCTTCTGTTGTTATAACAGATCCATCTTTTTCTTGATGGGTATATGCTTCATTCATGCCCCAGTAGAAATTTCATTAATAGTTCTATGAGCGATTCTTACACCATATCCAATCCCTGAATTCATAGCATTGTCAGCCTCATCTTCTTTCAGGTCTAAATATTCTCCCCAGTCATTCTTGGCTTTTCTTTTGACCTCACTATCAATACTGGAATACTTAGCGTGCTCTACATTGTAATCTTCATTACTTCCTCGTAAACTTCCAACAACCAATTTCTATCTAAGAAAGACAAAAAATGTATTTTCAATCTGCATACTATGACCATTTATGACAGTA
>NC_090732.1:63384903-63389903 GCF_036898095.1 Palaemon carinicauda
ACAGGTACATGATATTCAGTACTCACATTGACGAGCTGAGTAGAAAAGTTAGTGGCATTCTATTGTATTTAAGTAGAGTAAAAGATTACTTTGATGATACTACTCGAGCTTTGATTGTGGAAAGTCTGGTCTTGAGTGTAATAAACTACTGTATTAAGATATGGGGGTCTACTAATGATATGCACATGGAAAAAGCTCAAAAAATCCCAAACTTTGCAGGTAGAGTAGCCGTTATTGGGGTGAAAAAACACGATCACATCACCTCAACCCTCCAGCAATTAAAGTGGATAAAATTAAAAGAAAAGTGTATGTACGATGTTTGTGTTTTTGTTTTTAAAAGTTTGAGAAAAGAATATCCCAACTGGCTATACACATTTCCTACAGTTGGTAATTGTAGGAATGCATTAACCAGACAGAATGAAAATCTATATGTAGACAGCTATCGAACTGATTTGGGTTCACGCTCAATGGCAATAAGGGGCCCAGCTTGCTGGAATAAACTACCTCTGGAAATAAGAAAATGTACAAATGTTAGTTCTGATTTATTCAAAAAGAAACTAAAGCAATATTTTTTAAATTTTACTTGAATGTATATATATCCTAAATTTTTACAATCCAATTATTGTGAATTTTATGTAAATAATTTATATTGTTATGTAACAGAATAACCATTTTATAATGGAATAAAGGTTTTCGACTTTGACTTTGACTCTCTCTCTCTCTCTCTCTCTCTCTCTCTCTCTCTCTCTCTCTCTCTCTCTCTCCTCTCTCTCTCTCTCTCTATATATATATATATATATATATATATATATATATATATATATATATTTATATATATATATATATATATATATATATATATATATATATATATGTATATATATATATATATATATATATATATATATATATATATATATATACACTGTATATAAAATATCAATCCATTTCCACTAACATGGTGGCTGCTCTATTCTCATTTTAACTGCTAAATCATGAAGGATCCCCGTGTGCAGCAAAACTTCCACAACAATATTCGTTTCATATATCTACACTGAAGTGTTGAAAGTAATCATTGAACCCCCAATGCATAGCTTTCACACACTCATGCGCTTCTTGATTAACCAGGCGTTTCCTTATAATAACTTCTGGCAATTTAGATTTATACACGTTTTTCATTATTCTATTGTCGTCCATTCTGCCCCCTAGACTTCTAGACCAAACTACTTCAAAATATTAAAAATCTATCTTTTCACCTTTGCTAATCTTCCAAGTATAGTACGTGTCTCCATATTTATCACCTCATCAATTCTTCTTTTGCCACATTTTCTATGCAAACAGTTCATCTTAACAGCTTCAACTTTTCTTTCAATCGCAGTAGACATTCTTAATTATATTGTAATCACTTGTTATAATTACTCTAAAATACTTATTCGAATCATCCTCTTCTATATGTCCACTTACTCTCATTGTCTTACTCTTGCTTAACATTTGCTCTTAGCTTTCTCGTTTTGCAAATACTTTTAAACTTTTTACTCAGCTAACGCGTTTTTTCTTTGCTGTCCCAATCGATTGGTAGGGTGTGATCTGGAAGTATCAACTATTCCACATTTCATTCATAATTATTTTCCGTAATAAAAATTTTCTCCTGCATTCAATGTCTATTTTTATCATTTCTCATATCACTTCTTCACAAAGGCCTTGAACACCCAAGAAGTCATAACATATCCTTTCCTCAAAACCATTTTCACACCAAACCAGTCACTTTCCTGCTAATATTCCCTAACTTAAGCTTCACTGTCATAGAGAAAAGTTCTAGTTACTCTTGAACTATCTTATTTATCATTCATTCTAATATTTTAGCGATTGGATCTTTAATGATTGTATTGTAAAATGCGGCATTATGTCTATGTATGTCACATACAACTTTTTCTTTACACTTAAAATTTTTCACATAATAAACATCCAATCAATGCACCCTCTACCTTGTCTATACATACATTGTTCTTTCCTTGTCAGTCCCTCTATTGGGTGTTAAAATCCTACTATATACCTTTCCATGTATATCAAGAAATGTTTTGTCTCATAATTCTTAAAATCTCCTGAAATGCCTTTACCTTGTTATAAAGAATTATTACTAATGCTCTCAGCCATCTATGAGGGACCTTTCCCTCCTCTAGACAGCTTACACAGGTCAGCTACTCAATCCTACAGTCACCAGATTACATCACCATATCTCTTTTGATTCCATCACCTCACACCACTTCATCAACCTATGATTGCATTTACACATAACTGCATCTCTTCATTTACATGTTTTCTTCTGAGAGCTTTGATAATAGAAATTGACGGATACTTCAGAGGTAGTAGGCTTTACTTCCTTGCCATTGCTTCAACCAATAGCCTGGGATTATAAGAAGCCACATCTCAGGGCAGCGGAGTGCCTAGTCTAGGGTTTCTTAGCCCCTTGAGATGCCAGATTACCCTTTCTTCCTCGAGGTTATTGTCAGCAAGGGCCAGATTAATAGGGGGGCATACGGAGGAATTACCCCAGGTCACCTTGTCTGAAGGGACCCGCCCTAACTCAAAAAATAAATAGATGGGAAATTAGTAAGACGTTGTGTTAGGCGGTATATCTTAGCAATCTATGTTTGCCAATGGTAATACGAATATAAGCGGATGAGCAACCTGGTGGATTAACGAGAACTTTGGATGTGGAGGAAATGGACCCCTAAATCTCGATGAATTCCCTGAGGGCTCGGCCAGACCAAGCGCGATGAGCGGCGAGGTTAGCGGCATGACTCGGTGGCAAGCCAGCGACAAAATGTTGGGGGGCCACACCGGAACCGCCACACCGGAACCGCCACACCTCTCTTGCCTCCTCACTCCCAGCTGATAGCCTTCCTAATAAACATGACGATGGTGTTTGAGTAGGAAATTAATTCCGATTGAAAATCGTTATTTTAATCTGAACTATAAATTACACAAGAGTCTGGATTCACGATTTTAATAAACAGAGAAGGGAAAATAAGTTAATTTTGAAATTAATGTTGCCAGTCTCGTTTGTACGGTGACAGATTTAATGAATATCTGCTTATTTCACAAGTCTTTTGATTCTTTGATGGCAACATCCTTCCTGGATTCAAGCTCAAAAAAAAAAACGTCGAACTATAGACAACTTCAATCTCTCTCTTACCAGGTATTTTAATTGCTTCAAATATGATAAAGTTCACGAAAAATCATTGTCCCTTTCATTCCAGAATCAACTAGCATTTACATAAGATATATTGTTTAAATGTAGATACGATTCTTTTCACATTTGAAATTTCTCTATATCTTTATATATATATTTATATATATATATATATATATATATATATATATATATATATATATATATATATATATGTATATATACATATATATGTGTGTGTGTGTGTGCGTGTATGTATATATATATATATATATATATATAAATATATATATATATATATATACATATATATATATATATATATATATATATATATATATATATATATATATATATATATATATATACTAAATGGTGATTAAATAGGTTGCAAAGCACAAAAAGGCGTAGGCCTACCCACTATTTTATTACCATCCATTTGCAGTTGATTGCCATAACTTACATTTATTTAACTTGATTTTGCTCTCTGAAACACCTCCCAATAAATTGTTGATTAGTAATGGCTGGAAACGAACAATCATGGGTGAAGACGCTCGAGCCGCCGCGATTTTTTAAAACATGAAACATAGTCTGGCGGCAACTGCAGCGGCTTGAGGCTTCCCGCGCCTCCTATCTGGCCACCTACATAAGATACATAAGGTTTCAATTTTCCGCGGGAACCTCTTGCCGCTAACCTCGCCGCTAGACGCGCTTGGTCTGGCCGGGCCCTGACAGCAGGGTGATAGATTGGGATAAAGGTGATAGACAAGATGTCTCTTCGGCTTCTACTCTCGATGCTTGGCGAATGATCTTACTGGAATCAGAATGGACTGGCAGGGGTCACTTGCCTTAGATAAGCACTGCGCTTCACAAGGAACTGACTATATTTTGATGAATTTAGCCAATGAATCCTCTATGGATTTAGTCAGTTTATGAAAAGAGAAAATGACAGAATGGCCCCCAGTCCCAGGCGTAGCTGGGTGCTAAAACGTACTGGTTTATAAATACTAAAGAAAAAATGGAAATTGGTAAGTGGTATGTGAGAACCATGAATCAGATTGGGAAGTTAAAGCAAGTGGAGAAGGAATTTATGAAATATAGTTTGGAAATCTTGGCTTCTTGGCTCTAACTGAAAACGTTGTAAGGGGATTGGTAAAGAAATCTTACACCAAGGCAATATATATATCTACTCAGGAGGAATCGCTGGACTTGGAAGAGAAGATGTAGGGCTGATAATTACACCAAGGCAATATATAAATCTACTCAGGATGAACAGGTGGAGTTGGAAGAGAAGGCGTATGAATGATAATTACACCAAGAGCATAAAAGGCATTAACGGAATGGAGAGCTGTAAACAGTAAATTGTTCTTTGCAAATTTTAAATCAAAGCAGTGCAAAAAGTGTTTTATACTTTGCTATGGACCAACAAAGGATTCCCCTGAAGAAAGGAAAGATGAATACTATGAAGAACTGCAGAGTGTAAAAACTGAGATCCTAGAAAGAGATATGAAAATTTTGATTGGTAACCTCAATGCAAAATTTGGAAGGAATAATCGAAGTATAGAGAATGTGATGGGTGTTAAGTGTTAAGGGTCTTGACGAAGTTACAAATGAAAATGGAGCATATTGTTATTTGAGGTACTCTTTTCCAGCACGACATATACAAATGTACATAGACTTTACCATGTGGCAATTACAAAAATCAAATAGATCATATAGCCTTAATAAAGAGAGAAGGAGGACTCTGAGAAATGGAAGGAGCTATTGCACATAGGTTTGATCAGTTGTAATTTGACTTCTTGAGTCC
>NC_090732.1:63394903-63399903 GCF_036898095.1 Palaemon carinicauda
ACAACTGAGGTCCCCCAATTTCCTGTCCAAATTAGATGCCACCGTCAAAGACGACTGCTGGCATTTCATTGCATTCACGATCCTGGAAAGCAGATTCCAAAAATAAAACATTGTACATATATGCTCATAATTTCAAAAAACTTTACCTTCTATATCAAAGTTAAGTTTCAGCGAAAAGTTTTCCATTTTTTTTTATCTTTGCCGTGTGTAATAAGCCTTTTGTTACGTAAACACTCAAAGTTTAACAATAAAGTTTCCCTTGATAATATCAAAAGTCAAGATGGAGAGGACTTTCACTCTGGAATATTCTACTTGAGTGAAGAATTTTTACCTCCATTTTATTAATAACCTTTGGTATAAAGCACCAAACCTCAGGTTAAAAGCATCAATTCCCTTTGTACCTGGACACCAATATTAGAGATTAAAAACCTCAACATATTTTTAAAAGTAGCAAAACAGTCTAAAGAATGAATAACTCTCACAAGTCCATAACTCTGAAAAATGTAAGCAAGAATTTACCATCCATCCATGTTAGTTGACAACACTTCAAAATATCCGCTCTTTTGTACTCGTTCTGGGCTAACATACATTGATGATCTGAACAGTGTATTCAGTACAAGTTTAAATTCTTTGGGTTTCTATAATTTCTAAATCTGGCTTTTTGCTACCTACTTGCATTAAAATTGAAAATTTTTTGTTATCTTGAACAACGTTCAAACATTGTCAAAGTACTTTACATAATACTGTCGACTGCCTCCTGCTTCTTCATGTTTAATTTTAAAGATTCATTTTCTGTCCAGTTTCCAACCACACTTTTCATGATAAAAAGAAAAATAAATTCGCTGTATTTATCGCTAAAAACTTCAAAATGACTCCAAACCTACTACTGAGGTGTCACAACATATAAATTTCCCAACACCAGAGGCATCACAATATAACTTAAATCTGAGGAGTCACAATATAGAGGTAAATTTCCTTTGTCTGAAGCGTCGCAATATAGCGGTAAATTTCCTATGAGGCGTCGCAATATAGTAAGATTGCCTACATCCGAGGCTTCGCAATGTGATAAATTGCCTACATCTGAGGCATCACAATATAGTGCTAAACTGCCTACATCTGAGGCGTCACAATATAGTGCTAAACTGCTTACATCTGAGGCGTCACAATATAGTGCTAAACTGCCTACATCTGAGGCGTCACAATATAATGCTAAACTGCCTACATCTGAGGCGTCACAATATACTGCTAAACTGCCTACATCTGAGGCGTCACAATATAGTGCTAAACTGCCTACATATGAGGCGTCACAATATAGTGCTAAACTGCCTACATCTGAGGCGTCACAATATAGTGCTAAACTGCCTACATCTGAGACGTCACAATATAGTGCTAAACTGCTTACATCTGAGGCGTCACAATATAGTGCTAAACTGCCTACATCTGAGGCGTCACAATATAATGCTAAACTGCCTACATCTGAGGCGTCACAATATACTGCTAAACTGCCTACATCTGAGGCGTCACAATATAGTGCTAAACTGCCTACATATGAGGCGTCACAATATAGTGCGAAACTGCCTACATCTGAGGCGTCACAATATAGTGATAAACTGCCTACATCTGAGGCGTAACAATATAGTGATAAACTGCTTACATCTGAGGCGTCACAATATAGTGATAAATTGCCTACATTTTAGGCGTCACAATAAAGTAATAGATTAAATAAGTCTGATGTAAATATGTTAAAGAAACGACTAATATAAAATAAAAAGAATGAATTTCTTCGTCAAAACGTGATCTCAACCAGAGCATCTGATATTTCCCCATTAAGTTCCCAACTAGCTTTGCTCAATATGTAAAAGTACAAACATACTTTACCGTTTTCATTTTAACAATACCTCTCACGACAAATTTCGTGGAAATTATGTAACAGACAATTCTGTCCAAAAGATATTCGTGAAAATAACGTTTTTGTTAATTCAGAAGGTTTGGCATCTAAACAAGGTCTTTAACGACATATTTTATCCTTATACTGTAGTTACGAAATTTGCCTTCAGTATTCGTCCACTGTAAACCTTTCCAAATACAAATTAAGAGTGTGAAAACCAATTATACCTTCTTGTAAATAAATCCAAATCTTGAAGCTTTTAAAGTAAATAGCTAGCATCCAATGGCCCTTCAAAACAACCATCCGCAGCTATGCCATCATCTAAAATACTTCAGTCTTCACTTCCTAACATCTCCAATATCTAACAGACTTAAGAACTTTAGTAAAGATGTACCGCCGCTTTCAAAAATACCTAAAGATAATCCATTATTAAAGCTTTTTAAATTTTTTGCTTCAATGAGAAAGATATTGGCAGCGTTTTAATAGATTTCTATGCGATAAGCAGACTGTAGACTGATTAAATCCTTAAAAAGTTTGTAATAAAAAACCAGCCTTTGCTTACCATTTCCATTCTTGGCCACCGTCAAAGGAATTATTTCCTAGTTTCTCTGATACCAGTGTCACCCATTCTCTTTAAATAGATTCTGATTCGTCCCTTTCTGACCTATTGTTACCCAATCCAACAACCACAGTAACGGTTTTGAAATGGAATTTTGTGATCGCCATTTTAGACGTCAATGACTATCTTACCGGACCCAATCTAATTCTGTTCAATGTATTGGGAATAACAACAACCTACAGGCGATTAAAAACAATAAAATAAAATAAACACAAAGTTCAAATTTCCTTTTACCAACTGGAAAGTGTACAAAATAAAAATAGCTATATTTTTACTTATCTTTTCGAAGTCTTTCTTGGGACATTCCCGGCTCCAATGTCCCTTCTCGGCCTTCATTGAGCTCTAGACCTCTTCCATCAAAGTTGATATGAATCCACAGACTTTCCCTCGGTCTTTAACTAGCTTGAAACTTTTGGCGATGCCGCTCTTTGTTCCTTGTCCTCCAAGTTGATAGAAAATCGCATCTAACGCTAACATTTTCGTATCCGTTTCCTCAAAATAACGCGATGCTCATTCAAATGGTTTTCCATCATACTTTAATGAGGTGCGGATACTTGTTGAATATTCTGCTGGAAATCGGATAATCGATTGTCCATCACTTCTTGAAACGGTTTCAGCATTCTGATTGCTAGCGTGAAAACACTATTCACATCTGAAACTGTATTTGACCCTGCCTGGCGTCCTAGCTAATAAATTCGACTTGCTCGGGCTAGCGTGCGCTAGAAAGGGACCACTTACTAAATACCTTTTCAAACATCGAATACGTTTCACCCAACACTAAATTCTCATTGGCCACTTCCTACATAACAACTGAACTTATGTAATAAGACACTAAGATCTGCTTACATGTCGTTAGGACAATTATTTTTCGCTATACTTCGTAACGCGAAAAAAATCTAATATATATATATATATATATATATATATATATATATATATATATATATATATATATATAATGTTCATTGAAAGTTGGGAGTAATTATAATTATCTGATAATATTCATAGACCATTTTCAATCAAGCTACCCTGAAGATTCGGCCTTAAAAGGCCCACCGAAACGTCGTTTTTTGTTTACTGCTGTAAAACATATTATAATTGTTGCGTTTAGTTTCAAGAATTTTTGTCTTTTATCAAATTTAGAGTTGGTGTTTCTACCTTACTGTTATTTCTCATTGATGTTAATACTTCGTTTGCACATGCCTGCCACTTTACAAGTACTTGAACCTTTTCTGATTTTCTGAGAAAATATTAAACTATATTGATTGAATAACCAATTTCAAAATAATTTCTGAAAGTTTAGATAAAACAACTAGGGTGTTCCGGAAAAGATGAGAGGTTAAATTAGAATTTTTAAGATTTGGATGTTTGAGTTTGAAATTGTGATCAAATATTTAAAAGGAGTGAGGTAAGTTTACTAGTGGTCAATTTATTTGTCACAGTTTTCAAAGCAAAGTGTCCGACATTTGGCAAGGTATACATGTTCAAGATTCACCAAGTGAACTTTAACAAAAAGGCACATAAACGGCGGGAATAGTGGCGCCAAGTCTGAGAATTCACCCACTTCCTCGCTGGAGAGGAAAGGTATAAGAAATAGAAAATGACAAGCTTTTGGAGGACCGACCGGGCGCCTCCCTTGGGTCCAAGGCCAATAGTAAACAGAGGTGAAGCTGTATGTGCCATCAGAGGAATTTTCTTCGCAGTTAATTGTCCTACGAGAAGTCTTCAACCCAATTCACGGGTCATCAGTTTCATTAGCCACAGCATGCAGAAAAACCATCGTTGCTGAATTGCAAAGATCAGGAGGAAAGGGCCCTGAAGAAATGTTTTATTTTTTTGTAAAGATCTCCATATATTTTAGATTAAAACACTTAAATAATGCTGTTAACATGAAGAGAAGAAAGACAAAAACTGAAAATGATCGGGGAGATACAAGAAAAAAAATAAGAGATTAATATCTAAATGTATAAATACTTATAGATTTCAAGACCTTCGATCAAGGAATTGTTTTAAGATAAATTAAGGTTATTTTTGTTTGCATTCAAGTGTGTAGAAATTACTTTCATTAATAAAAGTTACAACTACAACCGTGTTCCTTTCAATGCTTGCTAATCAATTCACGCTTCTTTACTAATTCTACAATATTATTATTTTATCAAAAAATTGTTTAGGCATTCTCTGAATTCTGATAATGAAAGTATAAGATTAAGTAGTAAATAGCAAGAATTACTCGAAGGGAAATAACAATAACACATTAATATAGAAGTCTGCGACCCACCAGAGAATTGCCTTAGAGGTTGGCGTAACGTCATAGTCAGAGGAGGAAAGGTGACAGTTCCGTCCGGGTAACCTCTGTATTGGCCTTGCTTGGATCCAACTCAGACATCCTGCTGATCTAGTCATCCATTCATCATCATCGTTTGCTATGCTACATAGTACTCTTACTCCTTCGGGCTACGTAATGGCATACACATCAATCTATTCATCAACGTC
>NC_090732.1:63404903-63434903 GCF_036898095.1 Palaemon carinicauda
ATATATATATAGAAATATGTAAACATTATATATATATATATATATATGTATATATATGTATATATATATGTATATGTATATATATATACATATATATATATATATATATATATATTTATATATACAGCCGTTGCTAATCCAATGCAGGACAAAGGCATCAGACATGTTCCTCCACATGTATCTTTTCATGGTTTTTCTATAATAGTCCATACCCTGAAGTTTTCTTAGCTCTTCAATCCATCGTCTCCTCTTCCTTCCCATGGTTCGCTTGTAATCTCTTTTTGTCCATATATCATTTGTCATTATCCTTAAATGTCTTACCTACGTCCATTTCTTTTTCATACTTTAAAAGAAAAAAAAAACATAGCCTAACAATTGATTTAATAATAGAGGGAGGAGTTGTCATATATGGTATATACAGTATGTGTATGTATCCATATACCGAAATTAAAAGAGCGATAACCATGAGATGGAGAGGTTTTGGTAAACAAAAGGAAATTATGAAAAGTAAAATTACACCTTCTCTAAGAGGAAAGTATTTAATTAAATGGTCCTACCAGTATTAACCCTTGTATCAGAATCTTGGAGCTTTACAAAAGACTTAGAACATACGCTAGTTACAACTTAAGGAGTTACAAAAATAATTATGATGGGAGTAAAGTTTAGAAACAGAAAAAGGGCAACATAGATATGAAAGCAAACTAAAGTACAGGATATTCTAACAACATGTAAGCAAAGCATATGGCATGGGCATGACAAATAATGAAAATAACAGATAATAGACGAACATTAAGAAAAACAGAATTGGTCACTAGCGATTGCAAAAGAAGCAGTGGAAGGAAGAGAAGACGATGGACTGACAAACTAAGAAAGTTTGTGGGTGTGGACTGTCATAGAAAGGCAAGAATACTGATGGGAATAAAACTAAAAGAGAGAAAAGGAGCTATATGAATGAGAAAGCAAACTAAACTAGAGGATATTCTAACATGTAAGAAAAAGAAATGAACATTTGCAGGACTAATAAACGGATTTTGAGCGAAGCGAAAAATCTATATTTGGGGGAGATAGCCATGTCGTCCTGATGGAAGTTCCTTTGACTACAGTGATATTCCCAGAGAATTTTTTCTTAAGGTCTCCCGAATTCTAACTCCTGGCCCGAATATCCCTAACTTTTCCTTTTAGGGATATCGCAAAATATCAGAGGACGTATTCTTGACACGCCACATAGCTATCTTCACCCTGAATAATGTTTACACTTCGAGGGGTTAAAGTGGCAAGAAAACGAAAGGGGAGCCGTTATAAGGTACCTCTCCTCCATTACTGTTTGAGTCTCTAGATTATGTCATATCTGTCCGCCATCTTTATTCCTTGTAGAGTTAGCGAGGTGCTACAGATACAGTACTTTCGGGAGGGATCCTTTCAGCCCTTTTTTAACAAAAGGAGGGCTGGTCCATCAGGACGACATAGCTATCTCACCCAAAAATAGATTTTTCGCTTCGCTCAAAATCCGTTTTTTGGACTCAGGCCATGTCGTCCTGATGGAAGTTTACCTGAGCATTAATGTATCTGTGGATTTACTATTTGTGCCTTAACCTCAAGACAGAATTTCCTTGGTCACTGAGACCTAGAGACATATGATGTTACCGTTATACATCATTTCTTCTAATCATGAACCATGTTAGTTCTTCCTGCCCCCTACAGGGAAGAGTCTGGAAAAAGTCTCAAGGATTGCATATTTCATATGAATATCCTAGCAACCAAACAGGTATACCAGTCTCATCGTATACCTTCCCAATGAGAGTTTGTATTCGAAAACGAACAATTGTATGTATGAGTAACTGACACCTTCCTTGGGCATACAGAGCTAACTGTATGCCAAGACAGATAAGTTTGTATCCAAGTAGAAACAATCGTTTGTATAAGTCAGCATCCCATCAAAGATATCTTGGGTGAGTTGTAAGCAAAGACAGACAAGTATCTTATTTGTGTAGGAATTAGGTATATTTACACATAAAGAGGGTTTGTTAACTGTAGGAACAATTTCTACAGTTATTCTTTCATAAATATGCAAAATAAAAGGATGATCATAATAATGCTCAAAAATTTTTTATTTATTTGAATTTGGGGCGAATAAGACGCAAATTTCAAATAGTATTTTACTGACAATCAATAAAATATGTAAATCAGACTACATTTTATCGAATAAAAATAAAATGTTTGTGATATAAATTAAGCATAAATATACTGGTAATGCCAGAAATATTTGTTCCATCTGAAAAGAAACCACTATTTGCCATTAAATGATATTTCAGAAATTTTCTATTCTAAATTTCTGTCATTACTGTCTGTTCACACTTGTGTAAAGGACACACGGCACACGTGCTATTCTTTATGCTTCTTTCACCTGTATTATTTGGAACAGTCTGTAATGTCACCATGGTGACATGCCACTTAACATGTTGTACTGTCAGAAGTCAACACGCACACCCTGCACATAACAGTCCCAATTGATTCACTGTTCCTCGCAGTATTAAGTGACAGGTTTTAGTACACTACCTGCCGCCACCACAAACCTCTTAATCTCTTGTACCTGCCTCGTATAGTGTTGGAAAAACACTCTGGATGACTTCCATCCAGTATACGAGCGAAGGTGTTCGAAATCCCTATATTGGGAAAAATTCAGAGACAAAGCAATTTTTCTCAGATCGTGACCTGCGGGAGTAGTGTCGGGATCTGCTCTGCGAATAAAGTAGGTGATCTTCGCCCTTAGTTGTTTTAGAGACAAATTTGAACCTGATGTTTCTCCTTTAAAGAGCTGTCCTCCCCCAAAGTCTGAAGTTCTATGAAGATAGACCTTTAGGCACTCCACGTGACATAGAGGGACATCATCCTTCAGAGGGCAGATTCTCCAGGGACCCCACCTCTTGGTGGTTAGCTCGTTCTTAGCAAGAAACGTTGGATCAGGGAAAAGATTAAGTTCTCCCCTTTCTGTGAACTGAATATGGCCCTCATCTGTGGACAGGGCCACTATTTCACTAACTCTGGCCCCTGAGGCTAGTGCAAATAAGAATATAAATTTTTGGGTCAAATCTTTCAGAGAGCAGTTCTTATTGTTCAGCGTTGATGCAAAGTCAAGGACCATGAGATGGGCCTTGGGGGTGCCGCAGGTCTGAGTCTAGCATAGGCCTTAGGAATCATATTAAAGATTTCATTAGAGAAGTCTACTTGGAAGGCGTACAGCAAGGGTCTAGTCAGTGCAGATTTACACGTTGATATCGTGTTGGCTGCTAAACCTTGTTCATGGAGATGAATAAAGAAGGATAAACAGAAATCTGTTGAGATTTCTTTTGGATTCTTTGCCTTGACAAATGCAAGCCATTTCTTCCAAGACAACTCATATTGTCATCTGGTAGATTTGGACTTATATTCTTCTAAGAAGTTTATACTGTCTCTCGAAATCCCGAATCTCCTCTTAACTGCTAAGGAGAGAAAATCATGAGATGAAGGTTCCGGGTTTTCTGTGATGAAGCGAAAACAGTCGACTTCTGCACTTGTTGTGTCAGAACTGGGTCCGGCAACGGAATCAGCCTCAACAGCAGTTTCAATACTAGAGGAAACCAGATGCTGTTCGGCCACTTGTGGGCCCCTATAGCTGCTGTTCTTCGAAAGGATCTCAGTTTGTTGAGGACTTTCAGTAGAAGATTGGGTGAAGGGAACAGGTAAATCCTGGACCATCTGTTCCAATCGAGGGGCATAGCGTCCACTGCTTCCGCTAGAGGTTCCTTGTATGGGGCTACATAACGAGGTAGTTTCTTGTTGTCACTCATTGCAAAGAGGTCGATTTGCAGTTCTGGGACTTGACGTCTAGGGACCATTCTGTCTCTATCGGCATGAACCTGGATAGAGCGTCCGCCGTCACATTGAGGAACCATTGAAGGTGAACTGCTGATAAGTGCCATCTCTTCTTTTCCACTAAGCGGAAGATGGCCAACATCACTTGGTTGATTTGGGGCGATCTCGAGCCTTGTCGATTCAGACATCTCACTATCACCTCGCTGTCCAGAACCAGACGTATGTGGGTCGAGCAGCAAAGAGCCAATTTCTTCAGCGTAAGGAAAACTGCCATGGCTTCCAGAATATTGATGTGGAAGGTCTTGAACAGAGAGGACCAAGTCCCTTGGACTTTCCGTTGGTGAGAGTGGCCTCCCCATCCTTCCTTTGATGCGTCTGTGTGGATGATGACTGAAGGTGGAGGTGGTTGTAAGAGCATCGATTTGTTGTAAGAGCACTGATTTCCTCAGGTGCTTGGCCTCCGACCACGGCTTGAGAAGTGATCGTAGACGAGTCGGTATTGGTCTTCTTAGATCTCTTCGAGCGTTTGATGCGTACCTTCTCCAGACTCCTGTTGCATCCTTTAATTGTGCTCTTAGCACCGGGTCTGTCACTGATGTGAACTGAAGGGAGCCCAGCACTCTCTCCTGTTGGCGTCTTGATATCCGATCAGATTTCAGAAGTCTCTTGACAGATCCCACTATCTCTCTCCTCTTCTTTGACGGAATGGAGAGGCTGTGTGACTGTAAGTTCCAGTGAATTCCAAGGCATTGAAACTTCTGAGCTGGAGAAAGTCGAGACTTTTTTATATTGATCTTGAATCCCAGATGTTCCAGGAACTGGATCACTACTTTAGAAGCTTGCATGCACTCCGTCTCGGATGCTGCCCACACCAACCAATCGTTCAGGTAAGCCATTACCTGAACACCTTTTAGGCGTAGTTGATGAACGACTGCGTTTGCAAGCTTCGTGAAGATCCTTGGGGCTGTGTTTAGCCCGAAGAGCATGGCTCTGAAGACATATTGTTTCTTCTGAAGCCTGAATCCTAGGTATGAGGAAATTTGGAGATTGATTGGGATATGCCAATAGGCATCTGCCATGTCTATTGAGACTGTGTATGCCTTCTCAGGCAACAGGGTCCTTATGTGTTGAAGGGTTAACATCCTGAACTTGTAGTTTACTATGAACTTGTTGAGTGGCGACAGGTCCAGAATGACTCTGAGTTTGTCTGAGTCCTTGGGAACACAAAACAGCATTCTTTGGAATTTGATGGACTTTGCCCTTTTTATCACTCTTTTACTCAAGAATTCTCGAATGTATTCTTCCAGAACGAGGGTGGAGTGTTGGAAGAATTGAGATAAAGATGGTGGAACTACATTCCAGCTCCACCCCAGTCCATTCTTGATTAGGCTGTGGGCCCAGGGATCGAAGGTCCAGCGATCCCGAAATAAGTAGAGTCTTCCTCCTACCAGAAGCATCTCACTTTTGCTGCTGACCGGAGGACTTGCCTCCATGACCGCGTCCTCCTCTATTGCCTCTGCCTTTTGAGGGGCGTCTAGAGGAACCTCGAAATGTTCCTCTGGCTTTCGGCTGAAAGGTAGTAGACTGCCTCTCAAAGGCTGGAGTAAAGGCTGGTAACTGTTACCAACTGCTGGGGTACCAACTGGTAGGTAGTAGGAGGTTGTGCTACCACCTGGGGCACCGCGGTCGTGGGAAGTTGTTGTTGATTTTGTTGTTTGGCAGGGCGAGAGGGCAGCCTTGGCCTCTTTGTCTTCCTCTTAGGTTGGGGACCCTCATCCGGGGAAGACTTCCTCTTCAGTGACAAGCCCCACTTCTGGAGAAGGTTCCTATTCTCCGTGGCGGCCTTGTCGACTACTTCCTTGACCGCTTCACTCGGGAAGAGGTCCTTTTCCCAGATACTGAATGAAATTACTTTCCTAGCTTCGTGTCTCACCGCAGCCGAAGCGAACACGAACTCCCTACAAGCCCTTCTGGCATTAATAAAGCCATACAGGTCCTTGGTCACAGTAGCCTGATGTGTTTTGGACACAAACATAAACATATCCGGGTCCTGGGGGTCGCTTGCCATTGTCTCCAAGATAGTCTGGAGAGACATAGAGGCGGCAAGTCTTTCTTTAGTTTCCTGCTCCCTGCGCAGGAGAAACTCAGTCAACTTAGGGAGATCCTCGACGAACTGACGTCCAGCAATATCTGCCTCCAACTTCCCGACTGAGAAGGTAAGATGCACGTCCTTCCAGTCTTTCTGGTCCAAAGGTAGCGGCTAGGGACAATGGTTTACACTCTTTGAGTGTAGGACAAGGTTTCTCTGCTTCAATCATCTTTAGGGCTGCCTTGTACCCTTTTTCCATAAAGGGGAAGGCACGGGAAGATGACGCAACAAAGGACGGGTGCTTCTTGCTGAGAGCCAGCACCTTTGAGTTAGTGAAGGCCCTCTCCTTCAGGGTGCTTGCCAGTAAAGCCTGTGCTTAAGCATGGTAAAAAACTATGACTTCTTTTGGCTCTGTTTCTTCCTTTGATGCCGGCTCTGCCTTCAGACGGACAAAGCAGTCTGGGTAAGCCTCTAAGCTGGGCCAGAATTTTACACCTTCGATGGGGACTGAACCCAGCTTCTCAGAGATTTAAATCTTCCCAGTTGTCATAGGCATGTACTCTGCATGCCTCCACAGATTCACATCCGAACATGAAGGAAGTTCCTTCACGTTGAGTCTCTTTTGAGACCCACAGGACGCTGCAAGTTGGCGCATCTCCAACCTTAACGCAGCTTCCCTTTCAGCACCCTGCTTCTGAATCTGCTGCACCAACATCTTAATGGAAGTCAGAGTCTTCCCTATGTCATCAGATGGGGGAGCAGACTATGTCGAGGGAACTGGCTCTGGGGCAGGAACCGATAAGACCGATACTGACTCGACCTCTTCCTCCTTGGTATCAGGAGCCAACGTTGACTCCTCTTTCTGACCTCCTGCAAAAAGGGCCTTTTTAGTGTCCTCTAACACTTCTGACATCCTGTCGTCTAGCTGGATGTCCTTCATCGCGTCCGAGACATCGGACTCCACTGGTATCTGGACGCAAGGGATCTTTGGGTGAGGCTGAGGGATAACCACATCTTTAGATGCCCTAGGGAAAAGAAGGGCCCACATCTTCTCGCTTGGAAGGTAAGGCCCCGTGGTATTCTTTTGAAAACCGCAGACCCATTTATGCAGCTTCTCCCTTGCTGCATCCCTTGACTCCGCTGACTAGGGGTCATTGAAAGCCTCTGTAACCAAGGTTTTACAGATATTACATACCTGAGGGTCACAATATTTCAGAGTCGCCTTGGTGATTGAACAGCGTGCGTGCGTCCTGCTCACCTCATGGCCGCAGAAGTTCTTACTTCTAACGTTGCAGAAGACGCTCTTGCGCTTGTGTTGGTCCTCCTGTAAAGAGAGGAAAATACAATGAGTATACGGTGATTCATCACACAGGATAAAGTATACAAATAATATAATAAATATTTTGCCTTTTGCATGTAGCTTAGGATAGATAAGCTAGAAATGAAATAGGAAAGACAAATACGTGTGTTTTCTGCCCATCCAATTGCTGTGACCTCCCTCAAAATTAAAACCATGGGTCATTCTAGTTTGAAGAGCCCATCGGAAGATCTCTGTCCTGTAAGGATAGGTAAGTGTAACATCAGCTTCCAGATTCCAGAGGGTTTAAGATTGGGGATTGTTATCAGTGATCACTAATCAGCGCCTAGAAAGAACTTACTTTCTTTGTATTATATGGTCTCAACAATAGGCTGCACATGACAACACAGGGTATGTTGGAAAATTTTGGCTACTGCATAATCTATACTGTAGTTTTCTGTTTGCAATATGATCTATATTGCAAATATACTGGCTACTGTATAATCATATACTGTAGTTTCAGCCGGCATATGCCGGCAGGCTAGCACCAGGGTATAGTTCAGTCGATATATAGTTGACTGTAGTATAGGCCGGCAGTTTGCTGGCTGCTGGAGGGCCGCCGATGGTCGGCATTCCATGCCAGCCAGCAATAGGTATTTATACACAGAGGTCGGCAACCTCTCCGGCTGTCGGCATCATGCCGGCTGTCGGCATCATGCCGGCTGTCGGCATCATGCCGGCTGTCGGCATCATGCCGACAGGCTGTCGGCATCATGCCGGCTGTCGGCAGCTTGCCGGCTGTCAGCAGCTTACCGGTTGCCGGCAGCTAGCTAGAGCTGCCGGCAGGGAAGAACCCAGTGGTACCAGCTAATAGAGAGAGAGAGAAAGCATGGATCAAAGGATGGTGTAAGAGCTCTGCCTTACAGCCTTCTTCCAGGATGAGTGTTCAAAGGGAAGGGGAGAATGTATCATTCAGGCTTCCACCCATCCACAACTATTGCCAGTCTCTACCGGCATAGTTTATGAATGGCAGTCCAAGAGAGGACTGAAGAACACTCTACAGATAAGGGATCTTCTGCCGGCAGCCGGCACAACCGGCCCAACTCCCCTGGAGCACTATGCATGTAAGGGAGAGTTGAGTGAGTGCACGACCACGGACAGAAACCGGAGCCATCCCCACGACCTGCTGGCAATCGGCTCGATTGCAGGACGATTGCCAAGAGTTTGTGATGGCTAGGCCATCACTAAAGGACAGATTGGGGAGAGGTGAGGGTCCCATAGTGTGGGAGGAGCCGGCAGGTTGCCAGTCCTACCTCACCTAACGAACTCTGTTCCAATATTAAAGCCAACCCAGGTGGCAGGAGAATTCTATTCTCAAGCCTAGGGTCGACTAATACAGTAAAGGGGCTGGTAGCACCCTCGCTGCCACCCCTAAACAGTAGAGGAACAGAGTCCTAGAGCCGGAATCGCCTAGGCAGTAGAAGAATTCTATTTTTCAGCCTAGGGTCGGCTGGCACAGGGCTAGTCAGCTAGACCACAGGGAGAAGGTATCATATATAAAACCTTCAAGTGTGGTCTAGGGAGGTCTAGCCTCCTATGCCGGTAGCCTAGTCCAGCAGGGGAATGCTATTCACCTTATCAGCCAGCCACCGGCAACAGAATAAATACTCTGAGGTTCTGACCAAAACCCAAAAACCTGCCTCTGCGGTTACAGGGAAAGGACAGAAAACCCTAGCCTAATCATGCTTAAATGACAACTCAAGGCATGATAGACTAGGGTTATAGCCTAGGCTAACTCAGAGGAAAGAAGAGATTGCCCTTAAATCTCCATATGAGATAAGTGTCGTTTTATCAATGAATTAGGAGATATGTATCTCCATGTGTATCAATAAAAACGACACATAAGGGCAATCGGGGAACATGTATGAAAGTATACTAAAGCCACTAGGCTAGTAGCCTAGTGGCAGTGATGTGTGTGTGTGTAGATTGCCTTACCTTATGTAAGACACGGGCTCTTGCCACTGGGCAGCCCGTAAAAGAATATTGTTTTAATTTAGAAGTTTTATTCCAGCTGTTACCAAGTTGTGGAATGATCTTCCTGATCGGGTGGTTGAATCAGTAGAACTTCAAAAGTTCAAAGTTGGAGCAAATGCTTTTTTGTTGACCAGGAGGACATGAGTCTTTTTATAGTTTATTTATGACATATTTGTTTTTGATGCTGTTAATAGTTTATATATGACATGTCTGTTTTGACGTTGTTACTGTTTTTAGAATGATTTATTGTTAATTTGTTCTCTTCATTTATTTATTTCCTTATTTCCTTTCCTCACTGGGCTATTTTTCCCTGTTGGAGCCCCTGGGCTTATAGCATCTTGCTTTTCCAACTAGGGTTGTAGCTTGGATAGTAATAATAATAATAATAATAATAATAATAATTAGAATTAACAATGATAGCTTTGAACTGGAAAGGGTTACAGTGTTTTGTTCAATAATAAAGGGATTCAAAATAAAAATGATACTATAATTACTTTACAAATTGATGGTTTGAGCTACGTTAGATTTAGATAGCCGAAGCTAATTTATGTAAGGCCAAAAAGTAGTGGTAGTTTCGAGTGAACTGCTTATCCTCATTCAGCAGCCTGGGATTTGGTTTGGTTCCCAGGTGGGGGTAATGGCTATACACCATGCTTCCCACGGGCAGGAATTTGCAAAGAAGATTCCTAGTCAATTTGCCCGTATAACTGAATGAGGGACAGGTCCCTCTAGCTACCACTAGGCAAACAACAGGGGAAAAGGGGAGAGATTGACAGGCATGACAACAGAGAAAAGGCCCCAGTAGGGAGACTCCTTTCTAGGTACACAAAAAAGAAAAAAATGATAGACAGAGTCTATCAAGTCAGAGAGAAAGTGTTATAGATGCTGTTGTTGGGGTATTAAAGCCAACACTTTAATACCCCAACAACAACATCTATAACACTTTCTCTCTGACTTGATAGACTCGAGAATCGATTACCTAAATCACCGAAACTCTCTCGTATAATATCTTGGAAGAGGAAAATTTATGCTAACAATTTATCTTACATGTATAAAATACGCCTAAGGCTTCATTAAAATTATAACACTAAGAAAATCTATTATATTATGCATGAAAGTACAAAAACTGAACGCCTAGGCTAGGAAGCCTAGCGTAAACATGGTTCGGTTACCTAAATCGCCAAAGCTGATATCAATACTATCGGCATAATATAAAGAATTCCCTGCAATGAAGGCTAAATAGCTAAAGATATTTAAGCTATTAACACTGGGAAAGTCGTTCTGGCTAACTAAATGACTCATGCATTACGAACGACAGCGCCCATGACGCCTTCGGTTAGGCAACAGCTCTTGCAACCTGAATTTAACTTTAATTCATATTAAAATAAGGCAAGAGCTTACATTTATACAATGTAAAGATCAATACTTAACTTTCCAGAGGCAGATGAGGCTGGAGAAAGCATGATTAATCCAAAAAACTTCCAAAATAATGAGAGAGCACAGGAAAATCACCGAGCAATGGCGCTACTATGAAAGGAATAAAGATGGCGGACGGACATGACGTCATCTAGAGAGTCAAACAGTAATGGAGGAGAGGTACCTTTTAACGGCTCACCTTTCGTTTTCTTGCCACTTTTCCCCCTCGAAGCATAAACGCTATTCGGGATGAAGATAGCTATGTGGCGTGTCAAGAATACGTCCTCTGATATTATACTATATCCCTAAAAGGAAAAGTTAGGGATATTCGCGCCAGGAGTTAGAATTCTGGAAACCTTAAGGAAGAATTCTCTGGGAATATCACTGTAGTCAAATATACCCTAGGAAGCTACACTTAAAGGAACTTCCATCCGGACGTCATGACCTGAGCCCAAAAATTAGAATAACAGATTACAGAAGGACATTAGAATAACAGAATGGGTCTCAGAGATTGGAAACGAAGCAGGGAGAGAAAGAGAAGATGACGTCTTGGCGAGCTAAGAACATTTGCGAGTATAGACTAGCATCGGTGTTTGAGGAAGAGGAAAGCCCCAGATAAGTTGGTTAGAATGATAGAGATGATATACGAAAGAACACGGACATCAGTAATGACAACTATTGGTGAAACAGAAACCTTTTAAGTTAGTATTGGCTTACTCCAGGGATCACCAATAAGCCCATGTTTATTTGTGTTGGTTTTGGATGCGTTAAGTGAAGGGATCAGAAATTAAGAGTTGTGAGAGTTCCTATATGCAGATGATTTGGGGATTATTGCTAAAAATAAGGAAAAATTACAGAAGAAAAAGGTGGTAGAGTGACAAGAGACTTTAGAAAGGGGTGGTTTAAGGGTAATGGGGATAAGACTATAGCAAACCAAACTATGTGGCGGGTGAGACGCAGAATATATCGTGTCAAAGTCCAACGATTTCGGTCATTTTACCTGGAGATTCCGGTTTAGAGCTCTGAAACAGAAGATGGATTAAGCTCTTAAAGACGGAAGGGTCCCGTCAGTCATAATCCCGGATATATTCCGCTTTTCAGCTCTTTTTTTTTTTTTCTTTTTTTTAGGTGGTCAGTGGAAAACAATTAAGAACCTGGGAAGTATCAACAGCGATACATAGGGAGGGTATTAATAGATTACAAGTCATTCAAAAATATACTTCGTAAAACTCACGTGTCTTATTCGTAGGATTGTCTCTCCATCTTTATACAGTATATATGATACATACCTACACAGTATATATATATATATATATATATATATATATATATATATATATATATATATATATATATATATATATACATATATATATGTATATCTATATATATATATATATATATATATATATATATATATATATATATATATATGTATATATATATATATATATATATATATATATATATATATATATATATATATATATATATATATATATATATATATATATATATATATATATATATATACATATATATATTATATATATATATATATATATATATATATATATATATATATATATATGCATATATATATATATATATATATATATATATATATATATATATATATATATATATATATATATATATATATATATGAAAATCAACACAAAAATTGTTCTCAAATATGAATAAATTTTTATCTAATATTGCGATAAATAGATAATCTATTATTTTATTATCTTATTAATTTATTTATTATTGTTTCTTATAGATTTATTTGACTCATTCTTTATTGTATCGCTGAATGACCTTTATAGTACCTAACACTTGGACTAAGCCGTAAATCCAATAATCCGTCCACCCATATCTTAAGCCATTGAGGAATGCATTTTCAGCTTATGAAATTAGGACCCCAATCGTGTCATTAAATGCCGTGAAAGTAATTTCAAACAAACCTTGTTCATACTTGGTAATTCATCTCTCGTCTATAAAGCAGTGTTTCTGATAAGTATCGAAAGTCGATCGACAGCCGTTACAATGGCAACTTCTACAAAGCGTTTTCTCTCCTGTTCAACCAGGGAAATCGTGGATGATGTTCACTGAACGAAAGAAATTCATTTCCATTCACTACATTTACTGTACATACCGAGACCATTTTCCTTTTATAATCCAATACTTATTTGGCTAGCCTCTCTTCTTATGTCCTGAAAATATAGAAATGTAAATATATATATATATATATATATATATATATATATATATATATATATATATATATATATATATATATATATATATATATATATATATATATATATATATATATATATACAGGTATATATATATATATATATATATATATATATATATATATATATATATATATATATAAATTTCTACCTCACACTTGGGATCGAACGCTAGCCCCTTCTAATGAAAGGCCAAGTCGAAACCAACCATGCCACGAGAGGCCATAAAAGTAATCGGAACCTGACGCTACCTAGCTGTCCGAGGATTTACCTGGCGAGACATCAGTCTCTTACCAGCGAGTTTTACCCGATTTCCCAGCCCACCACGTGACACAATTGGTAGTAATTCATTCAAATTACCCCCAATGAGTCAATATGGATAAATATCAACGCAACATCGTGTTCAAATAGAAATAAATTTCTACCTCATACTTGGGATCGAACGCTAGCCCCTTTTAATGAAAGGCCAGGTCGAAACCAACCATGCCACGAGAGGCCATAAAAGAAATCGGAACCTGACGCTACCCAGCTGTCCGAGGATTTACCTGGCGAGACATCAGTCTCTTACCAGCGAGTTTTACCCGATTTCCCGGCCCACCACATGACACAATTGGTAGTAATTCATTCAAATTACCCCTAATGACTCAATATGGATAAATATCAACACAACATCGTTTTCAAATAGAAATAAATTTCTACCTCATACTTGGGATCGAACGCTAGCCCCTTCTAATGAAAGGGCAGGTCGAAACCAACCATGCCACGAGAGGCCATAAAAGAAATCGGAACCTGACGCTACCCAGCTGTCCGAGGATTTACCTGACGAGACATCAGTCTCTTACCAGCGAGTTTTACCCGATTTCCCGGCCCACCACGTGACACAATTGGTAGTAATTCATTCAAATTACCCCTAATGAGTCAATATGGATAAATATCAACACAACATCGTTTTCAAATAGAAATAAATTTCTACCTCATACTTGGGATCGAACGCTAGCTCCTTCTAATGAAAGGCCAGGTCGAAACCAACCATACCACGAGAGGCCATAAAAGAAATCGGAACCTGACGCTACCCAGCTGTCCGAGGATTTACCTGGCGAGACATCAGTCTCTTACCAGTAAGTTTTACCCGATTTCCCGGCCCACCACGTGACACAATTGGTGGTAATTCATTCAAATTACCCCTAATGAGTCAATATGGATAAATATCAACACAACATTCTATGCCACTCTTCTTTTCTTCCCCGCTGTTATCCCTACATTATGTATATTTATGTATATTTATATATATATATATATATATATATATATATATATATATATATATATATATATATATATATATACATACATATATATATATATATATATATATATATATATATATATATATATATATATATATATATATATATATAATCATGATGATGATGGCGATGATGATGATGATGATTATATAAATAAATATACATATATATATATATATATATATATATATATATATATATATATATATATATATATAATTATATATGTATATATATGAATATATACATACATATGTATATATGTATGTATATATATATGTATATATACATACATATACATATATATATATATATATATATATATATATATATATATATATATATATATATATATATATATATATCTATATATATATATATATATATATATATATATATATATATATATATATATATATATATATATATATATATATATATATATATATATACTGTATATGTATATATATATGTATATATATACACACACACATATATATATATATATATATATATATATATATATATATATATATATATATATATATAATCATCTTCATCATCATCATTATTATCATCATCATAATCATCATCCATTACAGGACAAAGGCCTCAGACATGACCTTCCACTTACTGCTGTTTGTTGTGTCTCTATGCCAGTCTATAGCCAAAAGTTTTCTTAGCTCGGCAATCCGTCATCTTCTTTTCTCTTCCTTTTCTTGTTTCGTTTCCAATCTCTAAGGACCCATTCCGATATTCTTAATGTCCATATATTATCTGTCTCTCTCATTAATTATATGTCCTAGACATATATATTTTCTTTTTCTTACATTTTGTAAGAATATTCTTCAGTTTAGTTTGCTCTTATATCCATATTGTTTTTTTTTTGTCTTTTAGTGTTATTCATATCATTGTTCTTTTCATAGCATTTTGAGTTATAACTGACTTATGTTCTAAGGCTTCAGTAAGGCTTCAAGTCTTTGATGCATAAGGTAGTACTACTGGTAAGACCACCTCATTAAATACTATTCTTTTTATTGTATTCTTCATAATATCATTTTCTTTACCAAAAGCTCTCCCTCCTATACTTATCCTTCTTTTAATTTCGGTCTCGTGTTCTAGGGAAACAGTCACTATTTTTCCTAAGTATGTATATTCATTAACAATCTCTAGGTGTTCGTCCATAACCATTATTTGTCGTCTGTCTGCATTTTCAATGAACATTTTCTTAAGTTTAATCATATTTATTCTCAGTTCCACTTTTCTGCTTTCTCTAGTCAAATCTATCATCTTTTGCAATTCCTACCATAATTCACTAAATAGAACTAATATATATCATCTACAAACCTTAAGCTGTCAAGATATTCCCATTAATGTTAATTCCTACATTTTCCTTATATAAATTTCTAAAAACTAGTGCTAGGCAGACGGAATAATTTAGGAGAGATGGGGTCTCCTTGTCTTTCTCAATCGGAATTTTCTCTCTATGGGTAGTCTTATGATTGCTGTACATCCCATATAGATATCCTCAAGTGTTCTAACATAATATTCATCTATTCCTTGTCTTTGAAGAGTTTTCGTTACTGCAGAAGTTTTAACAAAATTAAAAGCTTTCTCATAGTCTGTTTATTTTCCCATTAGCTGGTTTATTACAAGTCACGCTACTAAAGCCTGCTTGCTCTCTTGGTTGATTAAAGTGTACCTGTTGTTCTAATTGGCCTAATATGAACTTTTATAAATATTCTATATATTATTGAGAGTAAACTTAGTGGGCCATATCTTTTTAAGGTCTTTTTGTCTCCTTTTTGCGAATTTAGTATATTGATAAAGTTTTTCCGAGCTGTAAGTAAAGAGCATTCTTGCAGACATTTTGTGTAAAGGTTAGTGAGTTTTACTACTATAAAGTCTCCTCCACCTATTATCAAATCGATCGTTCGCCCATCTTACCCTGTTGCTTGCCTCTTTTTATGCCCTTTAATGCTTTCTTTGTTTATCCTGCTGTATACTTTTGGTACTGGCTCGGTGTTTCATTATTTCTATTGGCAAAGGTATTTTTTTATATTAGTATTATATAGCATTGTATAGAAATTCTCAGTATTTTTATTGTTCCATCTTTCTTGTTGATAATATTTCCATTTTCATCCTTTAAAGCAAATAACTGTTGGCGCCTGTTTTAAGTTTTCTTTTCATTAACTTGATGCAACTTCCCATCTTTGGTGTTTCGTCAGTTTTTGACTAATTCCTTTGACGAATGTCTTGGGATTTTAGTTCGTTTATTGTTTTGGATATGAACTTTTCCACCTATCTTTTGTGTTGATTCTAATAGGAATACAGTTAAATTACTAGTCATTTCTTCTTTACTTGCTTCCATTTCATCATGTAGCTGAGAGTACAAAGTATATTTTTCTATTGCTAAAATAAACTCATCAGTGTTTTATCTTACTACAGAAGTGTTTATTTTTTTTCTTAAAATTAGTTTTTCTATTTTTTTCCTTGGATCTAAAGAATTTTTTGCTTCTCACCATTCTACGGTCGCCTGATTACAACTTGTTTAACTCCGTTGCATCTCTAACTAAATAAACTTTTTCACTGAGAATAAATTCTATTTCATTTCTCGTTTCTCCATTTTGCCTTTTCCATGTCCATTTTCTACGTTCATGATTTTGAGATTGTTTCTTTCAGCAAATCCTACAAGAACGTCTCCTCTGTCATTCCCTTTGCCTACTCCAAATTTACCTACTGTTGATGCTCCTCTCTTTTTTTGACCAACTTTCGTATTGAAATCACCCAAAACAAATATAAATTGAGTCTTTTGTTTTT
This sequence comes from Palaemon carinicauda, assembly GCF_036898095.1. Lineage (NCBI taxonomy): Eukaryota > Metazoa > Arthropoda > Malacostraca > Decapoda > Palaemonidae > Palaemon > Palaemon carinicauda. Next base: position 63,421,980 of record NC_090732.1, read on the forward strand.
TCATAGATATCTCCAGGTCTTTATGAAAAAAAAAAAAAGATATTTCTTCTGTATGGGATGTGGTTGGTGCATACGTTTGAATGATCTTCAGATGTTTGCTTGAAAGGATGAAAATTATTATCACCAATAGAGGTAGAGTGATAAACATTGCAAAGGATGTCTATACAATGCTATATTCGATAGTGAAATAATAACTAACCAAATTTAACAATAAGAGAAGTAAAGAAAGTATTAAAAGGCATAAAAGAAAAGCGGTAGAAAATGGCCTAACAATTTATTTAAAATAGATGGAGGAGATTTCATTGTAGTAAAACTCGCTGAACTTTGTACAAAATGTCCTCTAGAATGCTCTATACCTGCAGCTTGGCAAATCTTTATCATAATACTAATTTACGGAAATAGAGACACAAAAGACCCGAAAATTTACCGTCCAATAAGTTTACTCTCCGTAATATATGAAATATTTACAAAGATCATATTAGGCCGAATAGAAAGACAGCTAAACTTTATTTAACCAAGAGAGCAGGCAGGCTGATCATATCCATGCAATGGCCCATCTAATGGAAAAATCAATAGAGTATGTCAAACTACTATGTATGGCATTTATGGACTATGAGAAAGCTTTTGATTCCGTCATAACCTCAGCAGCAATGAAAGCCTTTCAAAGACTAGGAATATCCTACATATACCGGTAGTGAGAAAATTTCTATTGAGAAGGGAGTTTGACAGGGTGACCCCTTCTCTCCTAAGTTATTCACAGCAAGCCTAGAAGAAGTTTTAATAAATTAGATTAGGTATATATGGGAAATAACATTAATGCAGTTGGTATGGTTCTGTGTAGTGAATCATAGAAGGAATTGCAAAAGATGATAGAAGACCTGAAATGAGAAGGCAGAAATATAGGACTGAACATGAATGTGAATTAAACTAAGACAAGGTTCAATGAAAATGCAAAGACAACAAGTGTACGAAGTACGCTGGCCAGGGCACCAGCCGCCCGTTGAGATACTACCACTAAAGAGTTATTGGATCCTTTGACTGGCCAGACAGTAATGAATTGGATACCTCTCTCTGGTTACAGCTTATTTTTTCTTTGCCTACACATACACCGAATAGTCTGGCCTATTCTTTACAGATTCTCCTCTTTCCTTATACACCTGACAACAATGAGATTACCAAACACTTCTTCACCTAAGGCGTTAATTACTGTACTGCAATTATTCAGTGTACTTTCCTCTTGGTAAGGGTAGAAGAGACTCTTTAGCTATGGTAAGCAGCTCTTCTAGGAAAAGGACACTCCAAAATTAAACTGTTGCTCTCTAGTCTTGGGTAGTGCCATAGCCTCCGTGCCATGGTCTTCCACTTTCTTGGTTTAGAGTTCTCTTACTTAAGGGTACATTCGGGCACACTATTCTCTCTTTTTTTTCTCTCTTCCTGTTTTTTTTTTTTAAATGGTATGTTGGGCAGGCTTAATAGAAGGGTCATGATTGCCTGGTGGTTTATCAAGAGGTTGTCTTTTCCTTATCTGATTTAGAACTTCTATTTGTGTTCGATCTACCAGAATCTGGACATGGATGATTCTATCTTCGATTGTCTTCTTACCATTATGGCAAAGATACAAGGAGATGATAGAAAAGCTTCTTTAGTCTTTGTTGGTGATTTTAATGTTGTCCATAGCGAGTGGTTAAGTTCTATCTCTCCTACCGATCGCCATGGCTTAAGAGCTTTAGACTTTGCCTCTGAATCAGGCTGTGAGCAAATCATAAGTGAAGCTACTCACAGGTATGGTAATTGCTTGGACCTCGTATACACTGACTCCCCTGGCATTATAACTAGTAAGGTTGGTTCTCCACTTGGGACATCTGATCTTGCCTTGATTTCATTAGTAGTGAAGACTGGGCAGCTTGTCCCTGATGTATCATACTCTTGTAAAATTTATATGAAATCTCGAGCAGACTAGAATGGGATTTTGCATGATCTTTTGTGCTTGAATTGGTCACAATTATATAGTAGTGTTGATCCTGTTGTCCCTTTGAATGAGAATCTAGTCAACAAAATGATAGGTGTATCCCTTCTCGTGTGCTAAGGTACCGAGTGAAGGTCAAACAGTGGTTTAATGATGATTGTAGACGTGCTTATTTAGAAAAGCAGATGGCTTTTCATCTTTGGAAGGGTAACACATCAGATTTGACCTGGAATAACTATACTCAGTTTAGAGCTTTTGCTTAGAGAGTTTATGCCTCAACTGAAAAGGAATACAATTTAACCATAAAAGAAACCATTCCTGGTACAACTCAGGAACATAAATGGTGGTCTACCCTTAAATCTGCACTCTTTGGTGTAGATGCAACAGTTCCTTTACTCAAACCAGATGGCTCAGTCACTCACTGTTCAAAGGAAAATGCAACCCTTTTGGCTGATGTTTTTGACAGTAAACAGAGTAATGATAAACTTGAACTTCCTCATTCCTGTTTTCCTAAGGCTAAATTAACTAGTTTAGCTTTTCGATCTCGTGAAATTAAAGCTTTGTTGATGAACCTTGATGGTTATGGAGGTGTAGACCCAAATGGTATTTTTCCTTTGTTTTTTATAAAGCCTGCAGATTTCCTAGTTCCAAAGTTATCTGTTATTTTGCGCAAGTTAGCAAGAAGAGGAGCTTTTAGCACTTGTTGGAGAATTGGTAATGTTACTCCTCAATGTAAATGTGTTTGTGGTAGCTCAAGTCCAACTGATTACTGCACAATTTCCATAACTCCCATATTATCTAAAAGTTTTGAACGTCTTCTGGCAAAACGTCTCAATAGGTCTGCTGAAGGTAATCATCTACTCCCTAGTTTGCAATTTGGTTTTCGTAAAGGCCTTGGAGCATGTGATGCCCTTACAATCTCCAATGCTGTACAGAAATCCCTTGATTGTGGTCAGGAAGTTTGTATGATTGGCCTTGATTTTAGTGATGCCTTTGACCGTGTTAATCATGAGGCCTAGTTTTCAAACTCAAACAGTTGGGTGTGGGTGGGTCGTTTCTTAGCATTATTATTGAATTTTTAAGTAATAGATCTCAAAGAGTTGTTGTTGATGGGCACCATAGTGATTATGGGAATGTGATATCTGGTGTTCCACAGGGTAGTGTTCTTGGCCCATTACTTTTCATACTATAAACACATGAAATGTGGTTTGGCCTAGAAAAAAGGCTTGTTGCATATGCAGATGATGCTACTCTCTTTGCATCAATTTCATCCCCTGAATGTAGATCTGGTGTTGCTGAATCCCTTGATAGAGATCTCGCTAAAATTAGTGCATGGTGGAAATTATGGAGTATGAAGTTGAATACTAACAAAAGTCAAAGTATGATTGTAAGCAGGTCAAGGACAGTGGATCCTCAACATCCGGATCTCAGTATTGATAATGTTTCTTTAACTTTGTATGACTCTTTTAAAATTTTAGATGTGATTCTCGACAGCAAAATTACTTTTGAGAAACACATTAGGTCTGTGTCTTCTTCAATTGCACAAAAATATTGGCTTATTGAGAAAGTCTTTCAAGATTTTCGGTGATCAATCTATTTTGAAGAAGTGTTTTAATTCTTTCATTCTACTTTGTTTTGAGTATTCTTTTCATGTCTGGTCTTCAGCTGCTAATTCTCATCTAAAGTTATTGGACAGAAACTTGCGATCTATTAAATTTCTTATTCCTGATCTAGATATTAAAATTTGACACCGTCCTTCAATTAGTTCATTATGCATGTTGCATAAGATTTTTCATAACTCTGACCATCCTTTACATTCAGATCTCCCTGGACAATTCTATCCTGTTCGTAATACTAGGCAGGCAGTTAATTCTAATAGCCAGGCCTTCTCCATCATGACGCTCAATACTACACAGTATTCCAGAAGTTTTATTCCAGCTGTGGCCAAGTTGTGGAATGATCTTCCTAATCGGTTGGTTGAATCAGTAGAACTTCAAAAGTTCAAAGTTGCAGCAAATGTTTTTATGTTGAACAGGCTGACATAAGTCTATTTATAGTTTATATATGACATATCTATTTTGACGTTGTTACTGTTTTTAGAATGCTTTATTGGTAATTTGTTTTCATCATTTATTTATTTCCTTATTTCCTTTTCTCACTGGGCTAGTTTTCCCTATTGGAGCCCTTGTGCTTATAGCTTCTTTTTTTCCAACTAGGGTTGTAGCTTGGCTAATAATAATAATAATAATAATAATAATAATAATAATAATAATAATAATAATAATAATAATAATAATAATAATAATAATAATAGTGATTATCAATCCTTTAGTGATTTTCAATGAACATACGTACTTAGGAAAAGGAGTTCAGTGTTTTCCCAGGACACAAAACTGAAATTAAAATAAGGATATGCCAGGGATGGAGAGGTTTTTGTACACAAAATGAGATTATGAAGTGTAAAATTCCACTTTCTTTTAAAAGAAATGTATTTAATCAGATAGTCCTACCAGTATTAACTTATGCATCAGTGACTTGGAGCCTTTCTAAAGCCTTAGAACATAAACAAGTTACAGCTCAAATAGGGTACCCTCACTCTCTACTTATCTCTAATATCCTCTGAGCATTAGATATCTCTTTTGCCACATTAACTCTTTTTATTTCAAACTTTCCGTTAAAAACTATTTTCTTTAACAAAAAAATGAAGTTGATCGTGAAATTTATTATACGCCTTATGTCCTTCAGGGACGCATTTTGAATTAAAATTTGCCTTTGCCTCTGATAAGTGCTTTTCTGTTAGAATAAATAGACTTACCTATCAGAGATATCATCAACCATTTTCCCGTTACACTGATTATTCTTCTGAGTTATAGTATACGGAAAACTCGTGATGCAGGACATACTCATCATCTCCCTTATTAAACAAATTTTTCAATGGAGCATGATTATTAAAGGATGATGTTGGCATTAGTAAGGATATGAAGAACAAGAGACAGGATGGGCTCCTCAAATTATTACAGAACCAATACCGGAGGATTTTTCCTAACCGGCGTAATTGCAAAATTTGTTACAGACCAAAGTCATGTGAATGCAGAAATAACTCTGTACTAAGCTCAAGAAAGTCTGTTCGTGGAAATTCAAGCAATTACAAAGATAATAGTATATAAAGCCAGTTATGTACATTGTATCTACAAAGGCACTGGAGGACGAAACAGCTAGATATTTTCCCCCATAAAATAAGTTTTGAAAGGAATTTTCAGTTTACCGCATTATTGATTGATTGGTTGATTGTTCATTCAGTTTTCATTGTTTAGTAGCTGGTATTTACATCTTCATACAGATCATGTACAAACCATTGTGCAATTCCAACTAAGGACAGTCCAATAAGGCCCACGGAACCTGCACAATGTGACACTGTAATTACCATGCATATACAGTCTAATGGACATTTTCATGGATATTACAGGTAAATGTACTATATATACTTTTTTTACCTAGTAACTTATTTATCACTCGAATTAATTCTATTCAATAAGTCTTATAACAGTTATGTCCAGCTGACTCCTCATTAGTCAACTCAATATATAATGAAGTGAGTAAAGCTTGTTTTAATAGAATTGACGTATAATTTGCCAATTCAACAGTTCAATTATATATTATATAATTGTATTAGTGTTTTGAAAAAATTCCGTTCCTTGTAGTTTTCATCTAGAAGCATCTGTTCGCGAGATATAGAAAGTTTCCCAATTGGGTCCGCCAGCCATGGCGGCCAACTTGGAGGACATCTCCCAACACTAGAAATACAAGTACCCAAGATAGAAGTCATCCCTAGACATCATGCAATCATAGTATGAAGAGAACAACTGTATACACTTCTGTGCCACAGTCGCCCTCTATGGGGCTCCTAGACTACTACCTATTTCTTGTAGACATACACACACACACACACACACACACACACACACACACACACACATATATATATATATATATATATATATATATATATATATATATATATATATATATATATATATATATATATATATATATATATATATATATATTACTGCTACCAATGTCAAAACTACAACCGTAGATGAAAAAGCAGAATTATACAAGCCCAACGACTCCAAAAGATTCAGTAACCCAGTGTGGAAAAGAAATAACGGTGTAGAATATAACTGTATGGGCTATAAGTAACAACGTTAAAATAGATAAGGTTTATATAAACTGTGAAACGAGTCTTATGTCAACCTGTTCAACAGAAAAGAATTTGAAAAAAGTTTGAACTTCTAAAATTCAAACGATTCAATCACCAGATTCGGAAAATCATCCCACAATCTGGTTATAAATGGAATAAAACTTCTAGAATACTGTGTAGTGTTGTGCCGCATAATGGAGAAGGCAAGACTGTTAGAATTAACTGTATACCTAGTACTACTACGTACAGGAAGGTACAATCTAGGAAAATATGAGTATAAAGGATGGTCAGAATTATGATAAACCTTATGAAACATGCATAAATAACTAACTGAACGATAGTATCCAGATCAGGAAACAGGAATTTAAAAGACGGCTAGTTTCTACTCAACAAATTAAGATGAGAGTCAGCAGCTGAAGACCACACAAGAGAACAATAATCGAAACAAGATAAAATAAAAGAATTAAAACATTTCATAAGGATAAACTGATCACCCAAAAATTAAATATACTTTCTCAATAAGCAAACTTTTTGTGCAATTGAAGAAGAGAGGGCTGCATGTGTTTCTCATAGGTAAAGTTGCAATTAAGAATAATAGCTAGAACTTTAAATGAGTTAAACAAAGTTAAAGAGACATTGTCAATGCAAAGATCTGGATGTTGAGGAGCTCCTGTCCTACTTACAATCATACTTTGAGTTTTGTTAACGTTCAACATCATGCCGCCCTAATTTGCACCATCCACTAATTTTAGCTACATCTTTATTAAGGGAGTCAGCAATCATACGTATACACTCAGGCTACTCATGGTTGAATATGTAATGCACGCAAAGTAAAGATATTCAAAAGACTATGTTGTGGTAATGAACTGGTCAGAAATTGCAGATGCAATCGTGATATTAATAAATTGATTGTATTTCACTAAGGAGATCACTATCCATGCGGAACGTATGTATGAGATGGATAAGACTCAATGAAAAAGGATGATCTTTTTTTCTCTTTTTATGGCATCCCTTTGCGCGCACGCGCGCGCGCGCGTGTGTGTGTGTATGTGTGTGTGTGTGTGTGTAACAAAACAACTTAATGAGACGTTTTTTTCCTATTCCTACGTCTGACTGTAGGCAAAATATTATAGTAACATGATGAGTTGTTTACTCCAAAAAATCTTAAAGGGGTTACTGTATATTCTTAAAATTGTAAGAAATAAAATATTTTGTGTTGCCAATGACCGAGGTAAACATTTTATCATGAACCCGAAATATGATGTGATGGGCAAATTAGTCCCTTTTGAATTTATGTATATAATACGTGCTTTCATGTGCACGTGAATTTTGTATTGATTTTATATATATATATATATATATATATATATATATATATATATATATATATATATATATATATATATATATATATATATGTGTGTGTGTGTGTGTGTGTGTGTGTGTGTATATATATATATACATATATATATATATATATATATATATATATATATATATATATATATATATATATATATATATATATATATATATAATCATCAGCCGAACTACTACCCCAATGCAGAACAAATGCTTCAGATGTCCTGTCACTCACATTCACTTATGTTTATGGTCTTTCAATACGCCAATTTATGTCCGCAAAGGTTCTTAGTTCGTCAATCCATTGTCTTCTCTCCCTTTCCCTGCTTCTTTTGTAATCTCTAAACCCTCATTTATGTTATTCTAAATGTTCATATATTTTCTAATATTCTCATTATATGGCCTACCCATGTCCATTTTTTTACATTTTACTAGATATACATATATACATATGATATATACTTCATAAGTATATATATATATATATATATATATATATATATATATATATATATATATATATATATATATATATATATATATATATATATATATATATATGTGTGTGTGTGTGTGTGTGTGTGTGTATATATATATATATATGTATACATATATATATATATATATATATATATATATATATATATATATATATATATATATATATATATATATATATATATATATATATCTTACAAAGCTGGTCTAGTGTAGAGTAAATATCGTAGTTTATTAATAATTCTATTTATATTTCATATATTGTTTTCAATTGTACATTAAAGACATGATAGCCAGCCCATAAAATGAGCCCCTCTCATGTAGACATAAATATTCTAGGTAAATTACGCAAGACTTTCGTCGTGAATTTCATTGTATTCTTTATTCAAGTTAGTATATGTAATTTATGTATTTTTTTTAAAGAATTAACTTTTTTTGTCACATATGTTTGGTACGAAGTCTTACGTAGTCTATTTGATAATGTTGTAGGATTAGTGCGAGATAGGAACAAGGGCTTAGATAATGTTCTTTTATATTTTATGATGTATTGTGTCATGTTTGAGAATGTGCAGTAAAGTGCTTTGGAAGATTCTCTACAATGTGCTTCAGAAACGTTGTGAAGGCCTAGCGAGAGGGTGTTATCTTTTTTATTTCGGGTTACAAAGGTTGGGCAGAGCTAGCTGACTGAGAGAGCCGTCTGGCGCAGCGTACGTGCAGCGTTTGGGAGAGTAATATTTGGCCACTTTGACGCTTGGCACAGCCCCCACGCTACCAGACCTCGATCCTGGAACGTTCTGGAAGTAGTTAGATTTCATATAAAAGGTGACCCAAGGTTGGGTTAGAGTCAGATAGAGATCGAGATAGAGCTGCCGCCTGAAGGTAGCCTCCTTCCCCTCTCCCTGTCTAACGCACACAACCCAGTGTATTATTGAAAGTGTTCAGTACGTTATTGTGTCCTCTCCTAAGTGACTCTGTGCCTCAAAGCAAATCATGTGTCGAAAAGATACATAAGACTAAAAGGTGATTTTGAATTCATTGTATTAGGGTGAGTGTTGGCATTGTATAACTTTTTTTTTGTAAACGGCCCTGTGGGAAGTATAGATTTTGTAATGTGATCTGGTTGTCAATTATTCATAAGGTGTCAAACGTGAACATTGTATTATTCAGAATTATTTCAAGCTTTTGTATAATTTTTCATTGCATTATTTCTTTTCTTAGACTAAAGTTTATACAGATATAATAGTTCAAGTCAAGTTATTATATAATTTCCGATTGTAACATTTTTGTCTTAATCTAAGATTTGTTCAGATTTAATTATTTTTTCAGTGAATTATGTCACACGTAACAAATGCTTGAAACCCCCTTTAGGAGTCATGTGAACGACCTCTGCCTTCTGGCTTCGCTTGGGAATACACGCTATCTCAGCTTCCATCGGCGACAGAGTTCTGTTGCCCTCTCATTTTAGGGGGATAAAAAAGGTGGGGGAGGGTAGGGGGAATTAGGACTGGAAAGATTGGAGGGAAAAGTGTTAAAATAAAGTACAGTGGGAGGTGAAATGATAGGGGCAGACCCAATAGCTCTTTGTTGTTGTTTTTTTTTTGTGCCAACATCATGCTTTGTGGATTTCCAGGAGGTGAGTTCTCTTGTCAGCCTTCGAGGAACTTGTGTTTTCAAAATTATTCCTTTTCTGGCGCTTGTTTATTTATTTGCGTTCGTCTACTTTTGTTTTATTGTTCTATATCTTATACTCTGGACTTGGTTCGTCCTGAACAATAAAAGGAGCTATCCTTTTCCACCAGGAATGCTCCTTTTGTGTGTCTGTTATTTCCTTACTCGTTGTTACAAGTTCTGGCTAAATGTTTTTTAATCTTTCTCAGGCTTGTGTGGCTCTTCTATGGTACCTGATGTTTACTGGTTCAAGATTGTATATGTTTATGGAGTTTCGCTGTTTTCGTTGATGTTATTTTTTTTATTATTGTTATTACGGCTTAAGCCATGTGTGTTTCTAATGTTTCCATTTTGTAGGGTTTTCATCTTTGATTGAGCCATTGTGCATGCTGGTGCTATTGGATATACGAATAGAGATATTATTAGGTTTTTGTAGAGATTTATTCTTATGTTTTTATCCAATAGTTTGAAACGTTTTAACTTTTAATGTTCCTTTGCTGTGTTTTGCCAATTGGAGTCTTTGTTTGATATGGCAGCTTATGCCAGTTCTTTTGATAGAGAGACCAACGGTTTTAACTTCGTTGTTATATGGAATATTTATGTTGTTTACTCTATTTGGTGCTGGTTTATTTTTTTTATATTGATGGGAGTTGGAATTTGTTGCTTTTTGTTTTTATCATCCACATGTTTTCGTAATCATTTATTCTTTTGATGTCTCTTTCAGTTTTTATTTTGAAAAATCTTTTGGAGTTCTTAGGATGCATTATTACTTGTGTTATGTCATCTGCATAGGCATAGTTTATGGCAAATTCGGGGCTAATTGGCATATCTGCTGTGTACATTATAAAAATTGTTGGGATAGTATGCCCACCCCCTGTGTTGCCCCACTTTTTATATCTATTGTTTCTCCCAGTTTCCCATCTATGCTACGTATTATGACAGTTTTGTCATTTATGAAGCTTGAGAGGAGTTTTCCATTATTATTGGTAGTTCCAATTGAAGTATTTTATATTTGAGGCAGTTATACCATACTTTACCAAAGGACTTAGAGATATCACTGCAGATGACATTGCATTGATGTTTTTTATTTAGTTGGTTCAAGGCTATTGTTTGTAAATTTCCTTGAGGGCAGTTTCAGTACTTCTTCCTGTCCTGAAATCGTGTTGGTATTTGTAGAGTTTATTGTTATTTTCTAGAAATCTCCTTAGTCTTGTGTTTATGATTTTTTTCAAACACTCTTCCCGGCACTTCCAGCAGAGTGATTGGCCTTCTGTTTGCTGGCAGTTTTGGGTCTATCCCTGGTTTGGGGGGAAGTATGAGTATTCCTTCTTTGTTTGGTTTTGGGTAATATCCCATTGAGAATGTTAGGTTTAATATTTGTTGGAGTTTCCTCCATCCCACTATTGGTAGTTTTAATAGCATTAGCTTGTTTATGCCACTATTACCCGGTGCTTTGTGTTTAAATACTTTCACTTCTTTCATTATTTCATGTATATTAATGTTTGCTCTTAAGTGGTTGTTCTCATCCAGTCTTTGCAGATCTGGATTTTGATAGGGGGTTATTCGTTCCCTATTTCCTAGTAGGAAGTTGAGGACTTCTGTTCCTGTGTCTCTGTCAAAATTTGCATTTTCTTGATCTGTAATTTCGAATGTGCTTGCCCATGTTTCGGTTAGTAATTGCATTTGATCTCCAATGTCTTTTACTTTATCACCATTACTGTCGATTAAGTATGGTATTTCCATTTTGGGTTTTCCAAGTAATCTTTGTAGACAGTGACGGTTTATATATAAAAGCATAAGGGTGTTTCCAATTGTTCTAAGTTTGTATCAAGAGCTGAAAAGATAAGCCCAATTTAATTCCATCTAGATGCGTCTTCATATTCTTGAGCCGCTTGGAGGATGTCTACACCTCTAATGCATATCTGGTGGTCGATCTCGGTAGATTATAATCTTTATAATCGGGTTGAGAAGGGTGTTGGCCACTATGTCAGCTTTCTATTACCCACCATATCAGGTCATTGTGTTTGATTGATTTATGATAGCTGATTCCAGGATTTTCCTTCTGTACGGACAGGTACTCTTAAAAAGCAAAGATGACTCACTCCAGTTAATCTGGTGCCCTAAATTTCTAAGGTGAACGAAAATCCCCGAGTTTTCAGAGCCATACCTGACAGATGTTATATGTTCGGCTTTGTTGATAGCCTTTTCTATGACATAAGTCGGGTAGAATCGCAATGCGAGTTGTTTACGAATGATTTAAATTTTTTTTACGTAAGTAGGATTTGGAACAGCTTCTCAAGCTTCTGAGAAATAGATTAAAAGCTACTCCAATTTTCACAGAAATATGGTGGTAACTAAGGAAATTAATGTAAGAATAGAAAAAGTTGGTTTTCTATACACAGTGAAATTGTACACTGACGATTCCCTTATAATTAATGTCCAAAAAAGATAATTTTCAATCTTTTTCCCATTCAGCTTTAAGTTTTATGCTAGGGATTCGGGAATTTGTATTATTGAAAAATATATTGAAATATCCCCAGCTATCATCCAAGTACGTGAAAATGGCATTAACATAGCGCTGCCAAAACATGTTCTTAGGCTTAATCGTTGTTAAAATTCCCGTTCCGAAGTACTCTTTTTTTTTTTTTTTTTTTTTAAATGTTCATTGAAAGAGAATACATTATTTTTCGCACACAGATTATTCAACTTAATTGGTTTTCAATACCAAAGGGGAAGTGAACTTCATTGGGGATTAATTTTTAACTCAAGAAACCTAGCACATCATTGATCGGGACCTTTGTAAATAGGGATTCTAGGTCAAGACTTAAGAGTTTCACATTGTCTACCGGGATATTTAATCGGTTGAATTTCTGGATAAGGTCTTCTGTACGCTTGACATGAGCAGAAGAAAAACTCCCTAGAAAGTGAGACAGCAGGTCTGTTAACCATTTTCATCTGTTATTCATAAATGACCCTTTGCATGAGACGATTTGACGCAACGGAATACCATCCTTGTGAGTTTTTGGAGACCGTAGATATATGGTAATGAAGGGTTCATAACTTCGATCTTTTCGTCTTTTTTATTGTTTCCGATTTCTCGTACGGATTTGAAAATTCCAGAGCAATAGGGTTATGGTTTCTTTCGTTAGTTTTTCAAACGTAGTGTCGTCCAACATGGAATAACAAAGTGAGACCGTTGGTCGGTAGGTTCCCGCACTGTGACGTC
>NC_090732.1:63447403-63454903 GCF_036898095.1 Palaemon carinicauda
TCATTTTGTTTTTTAGTTTTGGGAAGTGGACCAACACAATCTACAATTACCTTTTCAAAATGAGAATTAAGTACTGTAATAGGAACTAATGGTGCTGGAGGTATTTTCTGATTTGGTTTACCAGTTACCTGGCAGGGATGGCAAGATTCTATGTGGTGCTTTACATCGGCTTTCATACCAGGCCAGTAGTAATCGTCCAGCAAACGCTTATAGGTTTTGGAAATGCCTAGATGAGACTCTGCTGAATGAGCAAGATCCAATAAGGCTGCACGGAGATTAGAAGGAACTACAAGCTGGTAACTATCATGCCAGGAATTTTGTCCTGCAGTCTTCAAAGGTCTATAATGTTTCATAAGGATGTTATTATCAAGATAAAAAATATGGTAACTTACTTTCATCAACATCATCTTTTACTTTATCAAAGTATTCTTTCAAACTATCATCAGACCTTTGATACTCTACAAATTTATCTGAGGGAATATCAACAAGATCAGCAAGGACTTTTTCACCTAAGGTACTTTGATCCAGCTTACCTGTGTGTTCAGTGTCTCTAGAAGTTGAGGTTGTACAGTAGACCTGGTGACTACTTAGCAGGGAAGCTCTACCACAGGAGAAAACTCTTTGCAAGCTTTTTTGATCACTACTTCAGGCTGAGTAATGATAAGACTAGGAGTACCGTTAGTTTAAGCCAAGTCATTACCAAGTATCATGTCTATGTTCTTGCAAGGCAGGTCAGAATGCAACAAGGTGACATTAGTTGAACCTTTAAAATAAGGACAGTCAAGAGAAATCTGTACAATAAGTAAAACCTTTTGACAAGTCAAATCTGACACAGTTACATACTGATCTGTTGGTTTAGCTAAATCTTTTAACTTTGAGCTAATGATAGTTTGAGATGATCCTGTATCTCCCAAAATTTGCACGGGATTATCATTTACTTTACCAGGATGTGCAAATGCTGTAAAGTCTGATAGAGGTTGAGCACAGAGAAGTGTCGTTTTATTTGCAGTATTCCCTGATTTGGGTACTTGTGAAAAAGCATTAGGAGAAGCCTTACCTTGAGATGCTTTGCATTTGGGACTAGGACAGTCTTTAATATGATGACCTTCTTTCTTACAAAAAGTACAAACCTGGGGGGAAGATGAAGGTGAGGACGAATGTGGTTTAAGTTTATGAATGAGAAGGTAATCATCAGCTAATAGGGCAGCCCTTTTTCCATCTTTTTCTTGTTTTTCTCTAATAAACATTGCCACATTAGCTGGAATACGCCTCAGGAATTCTTCTAAAACTATTGAATTATTTAATTGTTCTAAAGTAGTTATTTGCTCCTTATCTATCCATTTATTAAACTGCTTAAACTTCAATGTGAAAAACTCGAGATAGGTTTGAGCTTGGTTCTTCAAACTTTGTCTGAAGATTGGTCTATACCCTTCTGCTGTAACACTATAAGCATTTAATATGGAAATTTTAAAGACTTCATAATCCCTTTCTTGGACCAGTTGTGCTGCCACATATGCAGCTTTTCCTTTGAAGGAGTTTCTGATTAAGAGAACATATTGGTCTCTAAGCCAATTGAGAGACGTTGCAGTGTTTTCAAAAGTAATGAAAAATACATCAGGATCTTTTTCATCGAAGACAGGCAGGAGTTTGCGTGCTTTCCTAAGGTCAAAAGCATTAGGGAGCTGTTTTTCTGCCAACCTTTCTTCTATTCTTATGGCTGATAGTTCCTTTTCCAACAGAACTTTTTCTTTCTGTTCTAGCTCAAGTCTTCTTTGTTCAGCTTCTACCTTCCTTTGTTCAGCTGCTGCTGCAGCATTTGCAGCTTCGACCTTTCTTTGTTCAGCTGCTGCTGCGGCATTTGCAGCTTCAAGCCTTTTTTGTTCAGCTTCTACTGTTCGTTGCTGCAGTTCAAGTTGGAGTTTCAATTTCACTATCTCTGGATCTTCAGTTGTTATAACTGTACGAGAAGCACCTCATTCAAGTGTTAAAGGCCTTAAGGGAAGAGTCTTTTCTTCGGTTATGTTACCACCATTTATCAGGAAATCTAAAATCTTTCTCGATAGTTCAGCTTTCACCACAGCATGACCTACAGATATTTTTGCCCTTACAGCTATTTGGCGAAGCTGGTCCTTTTTAGCTTCCTGTAGTGTATTCAGGTGCTCCCTGGGTGCACCTAAAAGTTTTTCAAGATCAAAAGGCATCTCTCAATACTGATAAAATGGAAAATATCACAGGAAATTATATTACTACCATACACAAGCTATACAACTTAAAAACGTTAGGTCATTCATGGATTTATGGTGCGAAGGCACCCACAAACCCCAGGAATTTCCTTAATCCTTAAGTCCTACAATGTTCAGAAATTCACTTAAATGAACGAGCCTTTAATAATCTATGCCAATCAGAAAACTTAGTTCACCAATAATGCACAACCACTAACAATCTTGAATGAAATATTCTTAAAGAAGTAAATAATTGGAAGTACCAACAGTTACCTAAACAAGGAATAAACCTTTAAGTATCCATCGAGGTAGAACAAAGTTCTTGACAACGTGGTCATAACAATATGAAGCCGAAATCTTTTAAAGAGCGAAGGTCGTACCCTGAGTAAGAGGAACAGAGATTCCTAAGGAAGGAATCTTTCAATTCCTTATGATGAGGTTTTGAATGCCTCGAAGCACCTCGAGATGTTGGGGCGACTATGGAGATATCACTAAGCGATGGTAGTCAACAGAGTTGAGGGTTAAAAGAATGATGAATTCTAGGCTGCTATTACCCTGCCTGCACATCCTCCAAAATCTCGATGTATGCTTAAGATGACGTGTAGCAACACGTCATTCTCTACGTGAAAGTGTGAGCGCGCTGGAGAACACTATCCAGTGGTGGTCAGTGTTATAAACTAGCAAAATATCACTAATACACTACACTCATGTTGTCCATCATCATAGAGAAACAACAAAATGAATTTCACAATCCGTCAAGATCGAACGTAAGGGCAACGCATATGTAAGTAGATCCCAGACAAGGCCCCCAATTTGTCACAACTTCAGCTTGCCACTTGACTATTCATCAATTCTCAGTAATGAGGGCAACACTTCATGTAGGTATAGTAGATATGTTAGGTGAATGATCAAACTAAAGTTAAAATTAAACAAAGACTTTCCTTATTTTAAATCACGTCTGAATATATGATAACAAAATAATAACAAATAACCACTTAATAACTACTAGAAACAAGTGAATCGTAAGCCACCGGATAACGAACTCAAAAGTATTAACTTGACAGAGCTTGGAAGTAAACATTTCCAAGGATTACATACGTAAAAAACAAGAGGTAATTTCATCCATGCTGTACGCTATGATCAGCAATCAATAGATGGCGCTAACTTCATACATAATAATAGGTGTGTAATTAGAAATGCTACATAATGATAGGAGGGTTATTACAATATATATATATATATATATATATATATATATATATATATATATATATATATATATATATATATATATATATATATACATACATATTAAGGCCAGGAAGCTGTTCATAAACACACACACAGAAACGCACAAACAGGGGCGAAAACAATAACATCCTTCCAACTTCGTTGGCGGATGTAATGAGAGAGAGTAGCCAGGAGTAGCATGAAGGGTGGAGGGGTCAGTGATAGAAATTTGGAATATAGAAGTGAAACGTGCATTTAGTAAAATTTAAAACGGTAAAGCACCACCAGATCCATCAGCGTTTCAAATTCTAATGGTCAAGGTACTGGCTACTCAAAGGAGAGAATGGATCTTGGATTTATTGAAAGTATATGGGAAGAGGAAATAATGCTTAAAGACTGGGAGGAGAGTCTAATAGTATCTATGTTTCAGCAGAAAGTTGATCTTATGGAATGTGATAATTAAAGGGGAATTAAATTGAGAGAACATGGTTTGAAAGCTTTATAAACGGTACTAGATGAGAGATTGGGAGAGATTGTAAAGATTGGGAAACTGCAGTATGGTTTCATGAGGGGGAGAAGGACTGCTGATGTTATCTTTAAAGTAAGGCAGCTATGGGAAAAGAGGCTCGAGGGAAAAAAAGAAGTTTTCCTGTGCCTTTGTAGTTCTAGAGAAGTCTTATAATAGAATACCAAGAGAAGTTATGTTTTGAGGCTTGAGGAAGTGGAAAGTCCCAGAGAAGCTGGTTAGAATGATAGAGAAAATGTACAAAATAACAAGGACAAAAGTAATAACAGCTGTTGGAGAACAGAAACATTTGAAGTTAGCGTTGGATTACACCAGGGGTCAGCATCAAATCCGTTTTTATTTGAGGTGGTCATGGATGTGTTAAGTGAACAGATCAGAGATAAAGAGTTGTGTGAGTATCTACATGCAGATGATTTGGTGACTACTATGGAAAATAAGAAAGACTTACAGAGAAGGGTTGTAGTATGTCAATAGACTTTGAAGATGGGTGGCTTGAGAATAAATGTGGAAAAGACTGAAGCTATGGTGGGTAGTAAGAAAGGTAGAGACAGGATAGCCTTACATGAAAGTAGATGCTACGCTATAAATTTGGGATCTACTATAAGTCTGGAGGGAGGATCTGAGGCTTAAGTTGAGAATAGGATAAAATCAACATGTGGGAAATGGAGGGAGGTAGCTAGAGTGGTATGATAAGAAAATGCCAATTAAGTTAAAAGTCAAGGTCAGTGTTAATGTTTGGATCGGAAACGTGGGCTCTAAGACAAAAAGAGAAAGCAAAGCTTGAGAGAGCAGAGATGAGAATGGTAAGGTCATTTATGGAAAGTTCACAGCTTGAAAGATTGGAAAATGAGGAAAAAGAAGAATGGCTGGTATAGTAAAGATTACAGAGGTGATACGAGTGCCATGACTGATATGGTGTGGGCACGTGTTGAGGATAGATGGCGGGGAGGAAGTGAATAGGACTTGGGAGGAACCTGTTATTGGGAGAAGATCCAGATGGAGGCAGAGAATTAGATGATGAAATAAGGTGAACGATGATATGGAGAAAAGACGTTTGGTGGAAGAGGATGCCTTTGATCACAGGTATTGGAGAGGGTCTATCAAGTAAACAACCCATTAATGTAGGGATAATGGTAGGAAAGAAGAAGATATTAATTAAGAAAATTGAGTGTATGCAAAATTATGCCAAGTCCCGTGTTTGTTTACTATAATCTAAAATACTGCATTATTGATCATCTTATATATGTTGTGAAGTGAAGTGAGTTTTACCCTCCAAGTAATATAATACTGTCCTATTTTTTTTTTCTAGCTGCATCGCTGTCATGAATTCCCATTACTTGTGAGGTATACCAGCAGGCAGACCTCAATAGTCAAAGGAGGTCTGTCCATTTTAGGAACTTGAAATTTCCCCTCTTTTCTAAGTCAACATCAAGACATAGGCCAGGTGTGAGTAATAGGATCACATAGAAGACAAGGAAGGAGGAGCTTGACCATGAGAGGCCAACACCCAAAGAAGTAAGGTAGGGTCCATTGTGGCCATTGGGCACTGACCCTTCAAGTCAGCCCTGTGAACTTTGGAGTAACTAATGAAGAGAAAGATGACATCAGATTCCCTTTGTTGACCTAGGAGCCTATAATAAGGAAAAGGGTCAGTTCCTACAGCAGGAGCCAGAGAAAGAGGGAAAAGGAATAGTTTCCCTTAGTAGGAAACCGAATCGACATCTAGTGTAAGAAAGGACTCTGCAACCTCGGGGAAATTGAGGTTCCACCCCAAAGTCCACGTTAGCCAGCCGAGAGTGAGCACCCCAAAACTCATCTGTGCCTAAACGTTTCCAAACAGCTACATACCAACCGACCATTTGGGGGGAGAGAGAGGGAAAGCGCCGAAGCCTAAATATCCAAATAGTAAAGTTCAAGGACGAGATTCGTGCCCGTAAAGGGGAATTACAATAAAAGAGTAATTTAGAAAGATTCTTGTCAGCCTCTTGCAATTAATTTGACTTTTAAAAAAGAAGTAGTAATGTGAATCAAGTTATCTTATTTTGGAGGTTTTGATATGGCAAAGTTTTTAGAATTCAAGGTTTTTTTCGGTGAAGTTGTGTTATCATTAGGGATTATTATAAATGGTGTTGCATTTTTTATTACCATAAAGCTATTCTAATGTTCTATTGATGCCACATGGAAAAGTTTTGAGTAAAACGGTCTTGTTCCATTCATTTATGTTTTCTTTTTATTATTGTCGATCTTGTATTCATGTTACCATTTTTGACATTTATGTTCAATAATTTTTACCTTTCTAATTGATTGTTAACATTGCGAAATTAGAGTGGTATTTCCTTTCTGAATTGCAATCTATTTATGCTTTTGATTGATTGTATCATTGTGAAACTAAACGTGATACTTTTCGTTTTGAATTGTAATATTTTTATCTTTTTGATTAATTGTTAACGTTGTGAATCCAAAAGTAATATTTCCAGTTTGAATTGTCGTTTTTATCTTGTCTTTTTACTTGGTAACATTAAGAAACTCATGATCAATTTCTTTTGTAATAAATTTAATTATGTTTTAGATTTTAAAAAGTGTTTCATTTTATACATGATTAGAAATAGTTACACCATCAGTCTGTCCATGAACTTACCATTATAAACTCTGTTCCAACTTGAGGTGCAGCTCAAAATTTACTTCTAATCATAAGAGACATCACAGTGTCCATTAGACGATCTGGTTGATACGATGATACAGTGTCAAGTAGAGTCCGATTAATACATATTTCAAATGAGGACCTGTATTCGGGATATTTTTTTTTTTACATACCTCCTGTTCATATTTATTTGTTGAAATATAATTTTTCATTACCTTTGTTCATTGCTCCGGCCACAGTTTTCTGTTTCGGATTCTTTAATTGGTTGTATTTTTTTTTTTAAATCATTGATCATTGATCTTTAATCTTGGTTGATCTGCAACTGGTTTATAAGGTCTGTTTCATTCTGTTTATTTCATAGTATGCAATTGGTGTTGACAAGAAGTCTTGATTCATCAAATCAAGCAGCTGTAGTTACATTCAAGGTTCTATCTTGTCGGTCATGGTAGACGAAAATTCAGATCGAGTTTCTAGGTTCCCAGAGGAACCGACTGACCTTTTGTTTAGTCAGCTCTCCCAAGCAGAGGTAATTGAAGTGAGCTCACGCACTGATGACCTCATCCTAAATTCCCATCAAAGGCGAGAGACTCTGACCCTATAGAGAGCGAGCTTGATAGGCATCAAGGATTTATACGACGATACAGTGTCAAGTAGAGAGTCTAATTGATTCTTTCTTTAAAGATCGTAACCTGCACGTTATGCCACAATGTATCCATGTTTAGTGTTACTTAAAATTATGCCTTGGAAACTAATAGAAATCCCAAAAAGCTATATTTTTAAAAGTTTATCAGGAGATGCTTAATGTGAGTCAGTATTGAAAACATACTTTTCTTTGCTAATAGATAGACTATCTCATTTTTCATAACTAAAATAAATTTAAC
>NC_090732.1:63467403-63469903 GCF_036898095.1 Palaemon carinicauda
CAGATCATCTAGAAACACTTTCCAACACTATAAAAATATAAGTTTTGCGACACTACTTGCCAATTCCTTACGGTAACATGACTAAGCAAAAAAATGCAAAACAAATAAAAAGGGGCACTCGCGGAAAAATGGCCAACATTCTAATATACGGCATTTCAGAAAAAAATAAATTCAGCCACGTGCTAGGCAAACCATCAAGGCACATTTTCCGACAAATAAACATCTAAATGAATCATTACTCTGTGATAGTTCCTTAGTACGTAGTAATTTTGAAAGAAATGGGAAAAATGAAAAAATGGCAATCACAGGAAAATCGAACACATACCTATATATACGCCATATCTGGCTAAAAAAAAAGATAGGCATGGGTAGCCAGATCATCTAGAAACACTTTCCAACACTATAAAATTATAAGTTTTGCGACACTACTTGCCAATTCCTTACGGTAACATGACTAAGTAAAAAAATGAAAAACAAATAAAAAGGGGCACTCGCGGAAAAATGGCCATTCTAATAAACGGCATTTCAAAAAAAAAAAAAAAAAAAAAAAATTTCAGCCACGTGCTAGGCAAACCATCAAGGCACATTTTCCGACAAATAAACATATAAATGAATCATTACTCTGTGATAGTTCCTTAGTACGTAGTAATTTTGAAAGAAATGGGAAAAAACGAAAAAATGGCAATCACAGGAAAATCGAACACATACTTATATATACGCCATATCTGGCTAAAAAAAAAATAGGCATGGGTAGCCAGATCATCTAGAAACACTTTCCAACACTATAAATATATAAGTTTTGCGACACTACTTGCCAATTCCTTACGGTAACATGACTCAGCAAAAAAATGCAAAACAAATAAAAAGGGGCACTCGCGGAAAAATGCCCAACATTCTAATATACGGCATCTCAGATAAAAAAAAAGACATGCACGTGTTAGCCCAACCATCAAGGCACACTTTCTAACACATAAACATGAAAAAAAATCAATAATATACGGCAATTCCTTACTACGTAGTAAATTTTTACAAATATTGAAAAAAAACAGAAATTGGCAACCGCAGTTAGATACCCAATATACCAATAACTACGTCGTATCTGACAAAAACAAAGTCAAGCATGGGTAGCCAGATCATCTAGACACACTTTCCAACATTAAAAAAGCAAAAGTTTTACGACACTATTTGGCAATATCTTACGGAAAAATGACTTGGCAAAAAAATGAAAAAAAATGAAAAAGGGGCACTCGCGGTAAAATGCCCAACATTCTAATATACGGCATCTCAGATAAAAAAAAAGACATGCACGTGTTAGCCCAACCATCAAGGCACACTTTCTAACACATAAACATGAAAAAAAAAATGAATAATATACGGCAATTCCTTACTACGTAAAATTTTTTACAACTATTGAAAAAAAAACAGAAATTGGCAACCGCAGTTAAATACCCAATATACCAATAACTACGTCGTATCTGACAAAAACAAAGTCACGCATGGGTAGCCAGATCATCTAGACACACTTTCCAACACTAAACAAGCAAAAGTTTTACGACACTATTTGGCAATATCTTACGGAAAAATGACTTGGCAAAAAAATGAAAAAAAATGAAAAAGGGGCACTCGCGGTAAAATGGTCCTCGTGGTGATGAACGACATTTTAACTAAAAAAAAAATCATTCACATGGTAGCCAAACAATCCACCAAGACTTTCCACAACTGATAACCTATACAAGTTGCACCATTCTACGACAATTTCATAATACGTAATAACTTTGATAATTATGCAAATTACCTTAGAAGGGTAAACTCGGTCGCGCTCGACCCCGACGCGTCTCAGAAATCGGGGAAGGAGTACAGCTACAGCAATGCACATCTAGACACTACTAGAGCGTGTAGGGGAGACACCTCCTGCAGGTCGATCACCAACAAATTCAGTCACGGAGGTGAGTCACGTGAGAAAAACCTCTTTTTTTTTGACGCTCGGGGTCGCGTACGACCCACCGTACCTATCCAGGGTTAAGACAGACTTTCAGATTAGGCAACCATATTTTGCCTGAATTGAATAGAGTGTTACGCTGTCCTGTGTGTGGGGGGAAGCGTGTGTGGGGAGTGCGTGGACTGTGTGAATGCGTGGACTGTGTGAGTGCGTGGGAGTGTTTGTCGTGGAGTGAAGTGTGGTTGTGGTGTGTGGAGTGAAGTGTGGTTATGGTGTGTGGAGTGAAGTGTGGTTGTAGTTCGAGGTGTGATGTGAATGTTTGGTGCCTCATTGGGCATACATTTGATATATCTATCTATCTTTCCAGTAATAGAGATGGATCAACCTGCATTTGAAGAGAAGCTACGTGAGACACAGGAATCAAAGGCCGAAAATGCTGTCCCGCAACCTACTACTAAACGTGACAAGCTTATAGAAGATTTGCTGAGGATAAATTCCCATGGTGCTACGTCTCCATTTGATTACAACTTAAAAAAGTGCTACGAGATCCTGCGTGTTGGC
>NC_090732.1:63474903-63484903 GCF_036898095.1 Palaemon carinicauda
TACCAGGTCCCAGTATTGTTTAAATAAGCTCTAGCCGTAAAGTAACTTCTACTTTTTGTAAAATATTGCGTTTTGTGGCAGAGCTGTGCTGATACCGGACGCGCCATTTTATGGCGCCGCTGTTAATGTTGCATGCTTTATTTAGTTAGCCAGAACAGCCCCCTCCGGTTCTTTAACTAATTAATATTCTTAGTTATTTACTCTTCATAGCTAGGAAATCTTTATATCGTGTTTTAGCGCTCATCAGACTCGGTCGCTGTTCGACCCCATACTAGATCGCTAGCTAAGCCCCTAGGCTGGATAGCCTAGTGCTTGTTTTCAGGCATGATATATACCAGTGTTCCTAAGTTAAGTTATGAAGATTGTGGCATTATTAAACATACTATTTACTGTGATGTAAGTGTTTTCGCCTTCGGGGACCATGTAAGGGACAGTGTTGATTGTGTATCATCCCCTCCTAACCTAATGTAGGAACCCTTATATGCTCCCTAATCCCCCTGCCTGCGGGCATTCCCTCTGGGTAGTCTTGCTATCCTTTCTATATAGGGGAATCTTGTCTACAACCAGAGTATTTATCGCTTCTCTGCCCCCCCTAAGGGAATGACCCTCCCTTAGGGTCGTGCCTGAGAGATTAGGAAAGGCCCTGCCCTTCCTCAGTTGCACCTGGTTGGGTTACTCCTTCCTCCCTGTAACTAGCGATGTGTCTTTCAAGCTTTCCTAGCCTAGGAGTTAGTCCTCCTACTCTAGGTTAAGCTCTGGGGGTTGACTCTGCCTTATTATAGTTTGAGACGGTACATTAGTACCGTTCTCATTCTGGGCTACCTATCCTAGGTTAGGGAGCGTTCTCCCTTACCTTGGTGGCTGTTCTCATGCAGAGTCTCCTCTTTAGAAAGACCTATTCTTCTCCCTCCCCACCTATCCCTTTGGTGTAGGCTTGCCTACACACATCTGTCCTTAGTCCTACAACTCCTCCCTTGGGTGGAGTAGTAGGGCTAACTTGTTCTCCTGCTAAGCTGGCTGCTCTGGTACACATACCCTTCATAGCGTTCTATGGGGGGGGGGGGGGTTGCCGGCGGCGGTCCTGCCGGCGGGGGATTCCCTCCTCTTTGAGTGCCCTCTTACCCTCCCTTGGGTTACCACAGGCACCCGGCCAACTGCCGGCTCCCTGCCGCCGGATGTTAGGAGTATCCACTCCTATCAGGAGTGCACTCTCTCCGGAGGGATGCCGGAGGGGTATAGGATCTTACCCCTTCCATCCCTCCTTACCTTTCTCTCCTTCTATGCTGGTGCCGGTCCCTTGCCGTCTCTACTGCCGGCGATAACCGCCACTACCTCTGGTGACATTCTTTCATAAGATACCTTCCCCCCTCTAAGACGTCAGCCTTCCGTGTGCCGGAGGCTGCCGCCTTCCGTTAGCTTACCGCCGACGTCCCACCCTTCGTTTTACCTAGTAACAGCCGGTCGACTTCCGGAGTCGGCCACCCACATGCCGGCATTGACTGCCGGCAATCTAGGTATACGACAATATACATATATATCTTATGAATTGATCCAAGGCTCATCATGCCGTCAGCCTTCGGCTGCCGGGGCTGCCGCCCCCTGCCGACGACCCGCCGCTGTGCCGGCGGTCGCCACGATGGTATTATCCTTTTAGATACTCAGTGTGTCTGTCTTGATGCCTTCCACCCTGCAGGACCGGCCTCCGGTTTGCCGTCGGTCTGCTGGCACCCTCATGAGACATTAAGGGACATGCACCCCTTCCATGACTGCTGGCAACATGCCGACAGTCAATATACTGCAGCCAGATGGCTTGGCCACTTGCATATAGGTATTGTCTTACCATCCAAGATTGTGGCTATGCTATTTGTTTGCACATTACAATATTCCAGCATACTATGTGTGTCTTAGTGCAGTCGATTGCCAGAACCTACACTTAATAAGGGGTTTATCCTATACCCCTTCTCCCCCAGGGATCTGAGTGGTCTCAGACCCTACTACACTCTGCGGGCAATTTCTGTTAGAAGCCTAGCTTGGCTCATCCATATGGATTTCCCTCATTGTGACCTTCGGACACAAAAGAAATTGTCTACAGATAAGGTTACGGTAACCGACTGGGCGGGATTCACAAGTATGTGTCTATCTACTTCCTTTCCCGCTCATTAATCTGAAGCATTAAAAGGCTTTATAATTAAATTAATTTTAAATTTAGATTAAGATATCTTAATTTTAGAGTAAAGTAAGTCATTCTTATGCCTTCCATGTACTCATGATCTCTTTCTTTTACAGGAGGAGTATATGAAGTGTGAGAGCAACTTCTGCGGGGTGAAGCGCTCAGACTTCTACTGGCACAAGGCGTGCCGGACCCATGCCCCCTGCGCCGCCAAGAAAGGCGACTTGAAGTATTGGGACCCGCAGAATTGTACAGTCTGCAAGAGTCTTCTGGTCGAGGCGTTCGACGATCCTCCGTCTGCAGAGGCAAGGGACAATGCTAGGGAGAAGCTACGCAAATGGGTGCGTGGCTTCCAGAAGAACGCCACCGGACCGTATCTTCCCAACGAAGACTTGAGGGCTTTGCTTTTCCCAAAAGCATCAAAAGACTCAGTGGTCCCCCGTGATCAGATTCCCACCATCCAGATCGTGGTGGAACCTGACGTTGTCATGGCTCAGTCCATGCGTGAGTGCCATCTTGATTCCGACAACGTGGAACGTATGTCGGAAGTGTTGGAAGAGACGGAGAAGAACCTCATGGGCCAGGAACTCGACTATGAGGAAGATTAGGTGGAATACCCTGATTCGGAGACCGAGGTCGCTCCTGCTCCCCCAGCAACTCCTGCACCGTCCGAGGAACCTGTTCCTTCGACTTCTTCCACCCCGGACCCTCTTCCATCGGCCACTCAAGAGGTCTTCAAGATGCTTGAAGCCCTCATGGAAAAGAAACTACGAGAAACTCAGGAGCAATTCCGGACGACTCTTGTCAGCTTCAAGCAACCGAAAAGGATTTCGGTTAAGGACCTCCCCACCTGCTCGGAAGCTAACCCATGGAGATATGCCGAGCATATGCCAATTACAACTGGCAAGATTTACATTAGTGAAAGGGTTGGCTCTATCTTGCTGGAAGAAGTGGAGTTCTTCCCAAATTTCGAGGCTTATCCGGACTGTTACGTCCAACTCAGGTCCGAACCAGCCTCAAAGGAGGAGACCGAACCGAAGGAAGTTATCGTGTTTGATCTCGCGAAGTCCCAAACTATGTTAGCCCAGGCGGTGAAGAGTAGGGGTTTCACCAACTCCAAGATGCCGGCGCTTAGTAAGAAGCATCCAACCTTCGTTGCGCCAAATGCTGTGACCTTCCCCTTCATCGAAAAGGCCTTCACAGCGGTCTTAAAGGCAGTGGAGGAAGGGAAACCTTGCCCTACACTGGAGGAGTGCAGACCCTTCTCCATTACTCATCCCCCCGATGAAAGGCACTGGAAAGACATCCAGTCAACCTTCACGGTAGGGAAACTAGAGCCTAACGTTGCCGGTCGTCAATTTAATGAGGACCTCCCAAGGCTAAACGATCACCTCCTTCGTAGGGAACAGGATACGAAGGAGAGACTTGCCGGGTTGCTGTCCCACCAGGTACAGCTTGAGCTTATGGCCGGGGATACTAGAGTCCCGGACTTTTATATGGTCCTAGCCAAGTCGCACTTGGCGGCTGTAACCAAGAACCTATATAGCTTCACTAGGGCTCGCGGAGCCTGTCGTGAATTCGTGTTTGCTAACGCGACAGTGAAACACGAACCCCGGAGGCTGATTTCCTCCAATATCTGGGGCAAGTATCTCTTTCCATCTTCCTTGGTGAAAGAGATTGTGGACAAAGCTGCCACAGAGAATAGGAACCTTCTCCATAAGTGGGGCATGTCACGAAAGAGGAAGTCCTCTCAGGATGATGGCCCTCAGCCTAAGATGAAGACTTCGAAGCCGAAACCCCAGCAACGTCAACAGAGACGGAAGTTTCCGGGTCCCGCTACTCCCCAAGGGGCTATGCAGCCACAACAGACCTTTCAGTTGGTCCCCCAACCGGTGGTGTCGCAGTCGCCGGTCTTCACCCCTGCCTATGAGCAACACTCAACTACCTTTCGTCCCAGAGGTAGGGGATCAAGCAGAGGCTCCGGCAGAGATTCTTCTCGCCGTCCCTCCAGAGGCAGAGGAGGAAGGGGAGCTAGCGGCCGAGGTGGCAAACCCTCGGGACACCAGAAGCAATGATGTGCTTCCGGTGGGAGGAAGACTCCGCCAATTCCAGGATAGTTAAACCTTCGATCCCTGGGCTCACAGCATCGTCAAGAAGGGACTAGGCTGGAGCTGGACTCAGCCACCCCCAGCCTTCCAGCAATTCTTCCAACAGTCAACCCCCCTCCTGAAGAATATGTCCTAGAACTCTTGAACAAGAAGGTGATCAGGAGGGTAAAGTCAACCAGGTTCCAAGGGAGACTATTTTGCGTTCCCAAGAAAGACTCCGACAAACTCAGAGTCATTCTAGACTTATCCCCTCTCAACAAGTTCATTGCAAACAACAAATTCAAGATGCTGACTCTGCAACAAATAAGGACCCTTCTGCCTCAAAGGGCCTACACGGTCTCCATAGACCTGGCGGATGCCTACTGGCACATTCCAATGAATCATTACGCTTCCTCCTACCTAGGATTTCGACTCCAAAGGAAAAGTTACGCCTTCAGGGCCATGCCCTTCGGGCTCAACGTGGCTCCACGGATCTTCACCAAGCTGGCAGACGCAATCGTCCAACAGCTCCGTCTTCAGGGTGTCCAAGTGATGGCCTACCTAGACGACTGGTTAGTCTGGGCGGCATCGCCCGAAGATAGTGTAAGAGCCTGCAACAAAGTCACCCAGTTCCTAGAGCATCTGGGATTCAAGATAAACACCGAGAAATCTCGCCTCTCTCCAGCTCAGAAGTTCCAATGGTTGGGAATCCATTGGGATCTTCAGTCACACCGCCTTTCCACCCCACAGAAGAAAAGGAAGGAAATAGCAGGGTCTGTTAGAAGGCTTCTAAAATCCAAACGGATCTCAAGACGTCAGCAGGAACAAGTTCTCGGCTCTCTACAGTTCGCCTCTGTGACAAACCCAGTGCTTCGCGCACAGCTAAAGGATGCCACGGGAGTCTGGAGACGTTTCGCATCCATCGCTCGAAGAGACCTCAAGAGACGGCTTCCAAACAGACTTCGCTTACTCTTAAAGCCGTGGTCGGATGCAAAGGCCCTGAAAAGGTCCATTCCTCTTCAACACCCGCCTCCATCGATCAACATCCACACGGACGCTTCACTGGAGGGTTGGGGAGGTCACTCCCACCAACGACAGGTTCAAGGAACATGGTCTTCCCTATTCAAGACGTTTCACATCAACATCTTGGAGGCCATGGCTGTTCTTCTCACCCTGAAGAAACTCTCCCCGCCTCCCTCGATCCACATTCGTCTGACTCTGGACAACTCGGTGGTAGTCAGATGTCTCAATCGTCAGGGCTCGAGATCGCCCCAGATAAATCAGGTACTTCTTCCGATCTTTCGTTTGGCAGAAAAGAAGAAATGGCACCTGTCTGCAGTTCATCTACAAGGATTCCGCAACGTGACGGCGGACGCTCTATCACGGACAAGTTCAATAGAGTCGGAATGGTCTCTAGACGCAAGGTCATTCTCCTTCATCTCTCACCAAGTCCCGGAACTTCAGATCGATCTCTTCGCGACGAGCGACAACAATCAACTTCCTCGATATGTGGCCCCGTACGAGGACCCCAAGGCAGAAGCAGTAGATGCTATGTCACTGGATTGAAACAGATGGTCCAGGATATACCTGTTCCCTCCTCCCAACCTTCTGCTGAAAGTCCTCTCCAAACTGAGAACCTTCAAAGGGACAGCGGCCCTAGTGGCTCCCAAGTGGCCCCGGAGCAATTGGTACCCTCTGGTCCTGGAGCTGCAGCCCACGCTGATCCCCCTACCGGGCCCAGTTCTCTCTCAACAAGTACAGAAGTCGACTGTCTTCGCTTCATCTCTGAAAGTCAGGGACCCTCATCTCATGATTTTCTCTCCTTAGCCGCAAAGAAAAGGTTTGGAATCTCGAAGAAAAGCTTAGACTTCCTCGAGGAATACAAGACTGAATCTACAAGACGGCAATACGAATCTTCCTGGAGAAAGTGGGTCTCTTTCGTCAAGGCAAAAAATCCTGCGGAAATAACCATTGATTTTTGTATGTCCTTCTTCATTCACCTTCATGGACAAGGCTTAGCGGCCAACACGGTTTCCACCTGCAAATCGGCTTTGACTAGACCACTCCTGTACGCCTTCCAGATTGATTTGTCCAGTGATATCTTCAATAAATTACCAAAGGCATACACTAGACTACGCCCAGCACCTCCACCAAAACCTATCTCCTGGTCCCTGGACAAGGTGCTCCATTTTGCCTCTAACCTGGACAACGATTCGCGCCCTCTAAAAGACTTGACTCAAAAAGTTATCTTCCTTTTTGCTCTCGCCTCGGGAGCCCAAGTCAGTGAAATAGTGGCATTATCAAGAGAAGAGGGTCATATCCTGTACGCAGATACAGGAGAGCTTACCCTCTTCCCTGATCCGACGTTTCTCGCTAAGAATGAACTTCCCACCAAGAGATGGGGCCCTTGGAGAATCTGCCCCTGAAGGAAGATGTCTCTCTATGCCCAGTGGAGAGTCTTAAGGTCTATCTTCGAAGAACTTCAGACTTCGGTGGAGGACAACTCTTCAAAGGAGAAACATCGGGTAGCGACCTGTCACTGAAACAACTAAGAGCGAAAATCACCTACTTCATTCGCAGAGCGGATCCTGACAGTACACCCGCAGGTCATGATCCTAGAAAAGTTGCGTCTTCTCTGAACTTCTACCAGAGTATGGGTTTTGAAAGCCTCAAGAGCTTCACAGGCTGGAAATCATCGTGCGTTTTCTTCGAGCACTACGCAAAACAAGTGCACGAAGTTAAGCATTTCGTGGTAGCCGCAGGTAGTGTTATGAAACCTGCTGTTTAACTCTGCATAGAACAGTGAGTTACTTGGGTCTTTAACTCTACGGGTGCCTGTGTTGACCCTTTTGTGATACATAGTGATTTCATGGACACTTAGTGTTTCTAATAGACTGTTCTTACCAAGGTGAAATGTCATAGAATTTACATGAGTGCCACATGCCCTAGGGCATGATGAGTTTTCTTTGAAAAAGACTGACGTTCCTCTGGAACTTGTGTTTCTAAAAAGTAAAAATTTCTTTTCAGATTCAAGATTGAAGTCTTTATTTTCTATGTACATTATTCTTTATTATTGTAAATAAACTCTACATTCATTATTATAATTACTACCATAATGATCTGCAATCTTTGAAATAAAATGTCTATTTTATTCCATGTGCGTCTCTCTCCACCCCTATTCTTTATCAAGAAATATACGATTGTTATAGTTTCATTTACCCCTTTGTCTCTAAATAATGAGAAGAATAATATATGTAATTATGTTATATACTCACTCATTCCTTGATAATATTCCTACTCGACTATTAACCTTTGTCCTGCCTCCAAGACCAGATTGATCTCTCCTCCAGGGAGAGTAGTAAATGTTATTTACTTACCTATGCTTGATAATATTCCTACCCGAATATTAACCTCAGTCTTGTCTCCGAGTCCAGCACGAACTCTCCGCAGGGTGAGTAGCTCTTCAATGATCGCTTCGAGATGTTCCTATCGTCCACCAGGACTTCTCTACCAGGGGGGCAGGAAGCTAGTTCTTCATAGAATCTCTGGTAAGGACATGTTCTATACCTCTATTCAAAGCCCTTGGCACTTGCATTAAAAAGGGGAAAAATTCCACGATACATTAATTCTCTGGTACACTTCCATCAGGACGTCATGGCTTGAGCCCAAAAAACGGATTTTGAGCGAAGCGAAAAATCTATTTTTTGGTGAGATAGCCATGACGTCCTGATGGACCCTCCCATCTATTCTAGTTCAGCCTTTCAGGCCCCGCCCTGACCTGCTGTATCATGGAGATTAGCAAAAGCTGGGCTCAGGATGAGGACGGACGTGACGTCATTTAGCAATGGCGCCCGTTTGTTTACGTCTCGAGTACCAAATGCAGCCACGGATGAGTGTAACTGTGGAACGGCTCCCCAGTTACTCAACCACCTTTCCATATCGAAGTGTTAACTCTATATGGGGTGTAGATAGCTATGTGGCATGTTAATACATGCGTCCCCTGTTGATATACGATATCCTAGAGGGAAACCTTTAGGGTACTCGCACCAGAAGTTAGAATTCTGTGATAACCTTTAGTTTAATTCTCTGGGAATATCCACTGTAGTTAAATATACCCAAGGAAGCTACTGAAGGAACCTTCCATCAGGACGTCATGGCTATCTCACCCAAAAATAGATTTTTCGCTTCGCTCAAAATCCGTTTATTATTATTATTATTATCATTATTATTATTATTATTATTATTATTATTATTATTATTATTATTATTATTATTATTGGAATATTCCCGACGTGAATATAGTCTTCCGTTCGTAAAGTAAAAGTAAAATAAGAGATAGGTAGAATTAATTGTGTTTCTAATAGCGAAGATAACTCACGACCTCGCTTATTTATTTATTCATTTATTTGTTTGTTTATTTATTTAATTTTCCTCAAACTGGCACAAGCCCATTAGGGAGACTAGAATTATATAAGTAGCGTTGACTATAGTCTAAACTATGACTTGTAATAATTCATTGCAAGTTTTGAAATCACGATCCTATCTAACGTTTGTTTGATACACTAAACGACCTACGCAAAAAATATGTGATAACTTTAAAATCATACCCAAAATGCATAAATTGTTTTCATTAGACTATAGCGCTGTGCTTAAACTGTTCTCTATCTCGCCGCCCTCTTTCCTGGTTTGAATCCATCTATTCAGACAGACAGCTCACAGACTAGTTTCACTGACTCGAGGAGTCATGTGACAAAGGGATTCGTGCTACAGTAACATATCTAATGTTTGTTCTGACGTATCATTTTAGCATGAAATGTTTTTTTTTTTAACGATCAAACATTACTCAATGATAAAATTATCCATAACAAGTGACCAACGTTGTCTCATATATACACATGTTTACAAAGTAAAATATAAGATTTAATGCTAAGTGGCAACTTAAGAACAACGCTTGTCCGAAGCAAAATTAAAAAAAAAAGTATCATCAATTTTGCTGCATACTGTACAAGAAGAGAACTGCAGGACTTGCAGAATTTGGAAGTAAATGGAGAGCGTGGTCTTGTAAACAAATACCACGGATTACTTGCATTATTTTTAAATTTTTTTATTGATACCCATAAAATCATGATCGATTTTTTCATAATACATGCACTCTTACGACGTTTCAGGATAGATTTATCTTTTATCTCAAAATTCTCAAAATATTTTGAAAAGTAGTATTCAATGTATTGAATTAATTGAACAAACCAAACAAAATTACTGGATGACCTTACTTTATTTAAAGTTATTCTATATTTGTAACAATATTCTATGAACGTTGTCCTGGTTATGTGACAGCCGTGAATTCATAACAGTCTAACTTATTTTGATAGGCTTACTTTAGTTAAAAATCTCTAGAATAGCTCTACTCGATAGATTCTCCACCGACATTATCTTGAGTAGCCTACATAAAAAATAAAATTCATGAAATCAAATGCAAATTTACCTCGTGTATATATTTTACAGAGGTAACGGCTATAATGAGCATTTGTTGAAGGGTTTCAATCTACCGGAAATATTCGAGACTCATTGGTTTTTGTAGTGGACAAAGGAAACAAGTAACCAAAATTGCAATTTCAAAAAAAAAAAAAAGAAAAAAAAAAAAAAAAACGATGAATTTAAAAGGGGTTTAACTACCAAAATAACAATGGAAAATTTTTCAACATTGCCGTAGTTTTCGTAATGTCGAAGAAAACTTCAATGA
>NC_090732.1:63487403-63514903 GCF_036898095.1 Palaemon carinicauda
TACAATTATGGTTCGCTGGTGTGGTCGCTAAAAATATGTTATGCTATGGCTCGTGACTGGGAACCAAAGCTATAATATTATATATATTACGACTAGTAAGTTACTCAACCTCTCGAACACTTATTTACTTTTACATTAAAACTCTTACACTAGAATATTAGTACACGAACCCTGAGTCAGTTAAATAACTCACAGACAGCAATATATAAAACATTGAATATCCAAATATCTCTTAAATGCACACAACATAGAACTGGGTAATTATTCTTAAGAATTATCTAAACATTTCTATGGCTCTTAACAGGATACGAGCAGAATCTGATTCTAAACAACAGTGATTAGAATAATACAGTCTTTACAAAAATAAATATATTCTATATGAATTATAACAGTTTGAAAGAATTTGCATAATAACAAAATAACTCACAGAAAAAAAAATAAGTCTGAAAACTGAGATTAAGATAAAATGTTACGATCTAAAAATAATATAAACGTTTGACTTTAAATGTTAAATCTGAATAAACCTTTGACTAGGACAAAAGAAATACTGTAATGAAAATTATGCAAAAGCTTGAAATTGAATCTGAATAATGCAATATTCAAGTTTGATAATTAATGAAAATAAATAACCAGATCACGATGCAAAATCGTTTCTTGTTATTAAAGGGCCATTTACAAAATTTTACACAATGCGAACACTCACCCTAATACAATAAATTCGAAATCACCGTTTCGTCTTACGTATCTTTTCGACACACGATTTGCTTTGGGGCACCGAGTCACTTAGGAGAGGACACACTATAGGTTCTGAACACTTGTGGAACAATATTCTGAGCTGCATGCGAGAGGGAGAGAAGGCAAGTTGTCTGTCTTAAAGTTCCAATTCTCTATCTGTCTCTAACGTTGGTAATGCCTTTATATGTAAAACCTAGCTGCTTCTAAGAATTTCAAAAAGAATTGGGAAGCGTGGGGTCCTTGGCCTAAGGGCGTCAAAGATTCCAACAAGATAAAAATGTCAAGAGGCAAATCAGGGGTTTTCAGGCAACTCTCAGATGCATACCAACGCACTCGCGAGATAACTCTCCTAGCTAGCTCCACTCACCCTTTGTCCCTGAAATTAGAAAAAAAATAACATCCAATCACTAGGTCCTTCGCGAAAATTCCAAGCACATGGTTCCCAAAAACAATTGTGTATTTTCTCTCAAACATGACACAATACCTCATAAAAATATAAAAGAACATTACATAAGCCCTTGTTCCTATCGTGTATGATCAAATAACACTCTCAAACAGATATTGTGTTGATTTTCATCCATATTGACTCATTAGGGGTAATTCCAATTAAATGCTATCAAATGTGTCACCTGCTGGGCCGGGAAGTCGGGGAAAACTCGCTGGTAAGAAACATATCTCACCAGGTAAATCCCGAATTGCAGTTAGCAGTTAGGTTTCGATTTCTTTTAAGCCTCTGGTGGCATGGTTGGGAGCGACCTGGCCTTTCATTTGAAGGGGCTAGGGTTCGATCCCAAGTATGAGGTAGAAATCTATTTCGATTTGAGCATGATATTGTGTTTATTTTCATCCATATAGATTCATAAGGGGTAATACCAATTAAATGCTATCAATTGTGTCACCTGGTGGGCCGGGAAGTCGGGGAAAACTCGCTGGTAAGAGACTGATGTCTTACCAGGTAAATCCTGAATTGCAGTTAGCAGTTAGGTTCCGACCTCTTTTGAGCATCTGGTGGCATGATTGGGAGTGACCTGGCCTCCAGTTGAAGGGGCTAGGGTTCGATCCCAAGTATGAGGTAGGAATTTATTTGTATTTTAGCTCGATGTTGTGTTGATTTTCATCCATATTGACTCGTTAGGGGTAATTTGAATTAAATGCTATCAATTGTGTCACCTGGTGGACCAGGAAGTCGAGGAAAACTCACTGGTAAGAGACGAATGCCTCGCCAGGTAAATTCTGAATTACAGTTAGAAGTTAGGTTCAAACTTCTTTTGAGCCTCTGGTGGCATGGTTTGGAGCAACCTGGTCTTTCATTTGAAGGGGCTAGGGTTCGATCCCAAGTATGAGGTAGAATTTTATTTCTATTTGAGCATGATATTGTGTTGATTTTCATCCATATTGACTCATTAGGGGTAATTTGAATTAAATACTATTAAATGTGTCTCATGGTGGGACGGGAAGTCGGGGAAAACTCGCTGGCAAGAGACTGATGTCTCGCCAGGTATATCCTGAATTGCAATTAGCAGTTAGCTTCCGACGTCTTTTGAGCCTCTGGTGGTATAGCTGGGAGCAACCTAGCTTTTCATATGGAGGGGCTAGGGTTCGATCCCAAGTATGAGGTAGAAATTTATTTATATTTGAGCACGATATTGTGTTGATTTTTATCCATATTGACTCATTAGGGGTAATTTGAATTAAATGCTATCAAATGTGTCACCTGCTGGGCCGGAAAGTCGGGGAAAACTTGCTGGTAAGAGACTGATGTCTCGCCAGGTAAATCCTGAAATGCAGTTAGCAACTAGGTTCCGATGTCTTTTGAGCCTCTGGTGGGAAGGTTGCGAGCGACCTGGCCTTCCATTTGAAGGGGCTAGGGTTCGATCCCAAGTTTCAGGTAGAAATTTATTTGTATTTCAGCACGACATTGTGTTATTTTCATCCATATTGACTCATTAGGTGTAATTCAAGTTAAATGCTAACAATTGTGTCACCTGGTGGGCCGGGAAGTTGGGGGAAAACTCGCTGGTAAGAGACTGATGTCTCCCCAGGTAAATCCTGAATTACAGTTAGCAGTTAGGTTCCGACTTCTTTTGAGTCTCTGGTGGCATGGTTTGGAGCGACCTGGCCTTTCATTGGAAGGGGCTAGGTTTGGATCCCATGTATGAGGTAGGAATTTATATATATATATATATATATATATATATATATATATATATATATATATATATATATATATATATATATATATATATATATATATATATATATATATATATACATATATATATATATATATATATATATATATATATATATATATATATATATATATATATATATACATATATATATATATATATATATATATATATATATATATATATATATATATATATATATATATATGTATATATATATATATATATATATATATATATATATATATATATATATATATATATATATGTATATATATATATATATATATATATATATATATATATATATATATATATATATATATATATATATATATATATATATATATATATGTATGTGTGTGTGTGTGCATTAATGCAGGAACTTAAACAGTTTAGTTGGTAAATTTATGTCAGTAGCTTATAAAGAAGTAGCTCAAGAGTTGAGAGGTGTACAAAAATCACCTGGGTTTTACCTCACTTCCTAAGGTTCTGAAGTGTCTTTGGTAGTTCAAGAAAGGCAAACAAGGAGTGCAGTTATTTTATATATTTTTGTAATTCTAAGGATATATGCTTGAGCACACAGAGGTAAGTTTGTGACAAACACATACATATATAGTATATGTATATATATATATATATATATATATATATATATATATATATATATATATATATATATATACATATATATATATATATATATATATATATATATATATATATATATATATATATATATATATATATATATATATATATATATATATATATATATATATATATATATAGATGCATATATATATATATATATATATATATATATATATATATATATATATATATATATATATATATATATATATATATATATATATACTTACAAAGTTGGTCTTCATAAAAGTAGAATATTTTATTCACGTATTTTATTTGTGTATTTAAGAGATGTAGGGTAAGTTTCACTCACATAGAATTAAGTAATGTATGTAAATTATATAAGACTATTGGCATTCCTTTTATTGTATTTTCATTCAATTCCGTATATGTAAGTTTACATTACTTTTAAAGAATTAAATTTTCATTTCACGTATTTTTGTTATGAAGTCTTCTGTAATCTTGTTAAAAGATATGCTGTATGACAGACCCGGTAGGGATTGCATCATATTTCCACGTGGCTGGAAGAAAGATGAAAATTCTATACTAAAAATTATTCTTTTTTTAATGTTACGAGAGGAGGTGGGTGGAGTTAGCTGAGAGAGAGTTGCCTTGCAAGCAACGATAGTACCCCTTCTTCAAATTACTAGGTTGCCAATCTTACGCTGCCAGGCCCATGTCCCCATGCCATGAGAATGATTTACTAGAACTTTCTAGAGTGAATTGAATCAATATATAAGGACCTAGCAATGCATAGGAGACAGAGAGATCCAGCCTATCCCTTTCTTCAGTCACTAAATAGTTCCTCTCAAACGTGTATAGTGTTGTACAAAAATTGGTGATATTATAGTGTGCCTAAGTTAAAATTATAGTGTGTTAATCTAAGTACATTTTATTGTATAAATTTTTTGTAACTGGCCGTCTGAAATTGGGTTAAACGGTGAAGTGCATTTAATTTTGCTTAACCGTTTGGTAACCTTGTGTGAGCCTAGGACGTGAGAGTATCAGTTAAGTATATGTGAGTGCAAATTTTATTTATTTCTTATAGTTTTAAAGTGTCAACTTTTTTCATTAATTGTCAAAATTAAATATCTTCATAAATTAATTTTTTTGTGAAACAAGTGGTTGTATAATTTTGTATAGTGTCATTTTGTCTTATTCTTAGGTTTAGCTCAGATTTATTACTTCGAGTGATTTATTTTAGTGTTAATTTTTTGTAAGTTGTTATTTTTTTATGAAATCTATTTATTTTTGTAAAGTGTATATTACTTCGATCACCAATACTTTTCTCAGTGCTTTGCACATATCTCCTGACTAAGGCCGAAGTAAAAGGTTGATATAAGAATAGTTCCTGTTAAAAGTAAACTAATCACCCAGATTTGTTTTGAGTGTAACATAAAGAGACTTTTTAGATATTCAAAGTTCATATATATCTTTGTCTGGGAGTTGCGTATTATTATCAGAGCTTGGAGGCTTTATTGCGTATTAAATTATGTAGTATATAGCAAGTGAGTTTTGGAGCTCGGGAATTTACGTACTTCGCTAGTAGTAATAAAATTATATATATATATATATATATATATATATATATATATATATATATATATATATATATATATATATATATATATATATATATATATATATATATTTATGTGTGTGAAGAATTTTTCTTCACTCTTCTTCTTTCATTCGTATTTTTGGCTCTCTCCTAGTAATACTGTAGCTACCCTTTAAATGTTCTCTCCTACATTAAGTTTTCTTTATCGAAACATCAAGAGAACTATTCTAAATCAAATAAAGTTGACAGTAGTGTACGCCATGCTCATGACGTCACAGCGTAGATACGCAAAGCAAAGGGAATTAGTAACCCAAGCGTATATTGGTTCTTTCCTTAAACTACGTTGGTCAAGATTAAATTCCTAAACTGATTTAAATATAATTTTCAATACTGCTGAATTAATGCATCTTTTATTTCTCAATACCAATTAAGGTTTGTTACTTTTAAGATGTATGCCCATCGCACCAGCCCATTGCTAATTCTCATTTCAACTATTAATTTTTAGCAAGCCAGAATAGGTAGGATTATTGTATATATAAACTCCCTTAGAGCAGCAAGATTTCTCTAAAGTATTTAGTACAAAATCCTGCCTCCTCTGCACTCCTTGCAACAATATATTGTCCTGCCTTAAAGACCCGATATGGCACCTCAACTGGATTACCGTGCGCATCACGGCCGTCACTTGTTTGGAAAGGTGAAGCTAGGTGATCCCTCTCAACTTTAACCTCACCCCATTCGTTCGGAAGTCGTCGTGACCGACTGACCTGCCTGTCAGTGAATCCGTGCACCTCTGGCTCACCCCCACCCCGTCTCCTAAACTTGACTCACCAAGGAGTCCTGCCCGCTGGAGACAGTGAAGGAGTGGAACCTGGGAAACCCTACTACCACAAATGAAGATTCTTGGGGTGAGCCACTCAAGAGTGCAAAGTGCCAACTTGTGCAACGTTCCGGTCAGCAGGCAATTAAGGGCAAAGGACAGTATCTAAGGAGTGTAGGTAACAAAAGTGGCCGCAATTTTTGTGTTTGTTAAGATGTCCGTTTCATTTAATATAAATTTGTGAAATAAATCAATATTAGGTTAATTAAACCTCCTTCGTATTTTTTATCCCTCATTTATTTCAATGTGCAAATTATGAATATTTCATCACGGGATAGAATACCCGATATTTGAAAGTAGCAAGCCTAAGTAAGTCTATAAGTGGTTTCAGCGAGGAACTTTGTATTAATATATCTGCTTCTAAAGTAAAGATCCATATCTTTAAACTTTAAAACTTTACTTTACATCACTGCTCCCATTTTTGTTTTTGTCTCTAATTACCTTAACGTAAGATACCTGTCCAGCATCTCACTGGGATCAAATCACTGCGATGGAGTCGGAACAGAGCCTAAGAGTGAGAGGACTATAGACCTGACAAAGCTAGAGTAGGCCAACAAATTACTTTTATTTTCACGTGTGGAGTTCTCTGGCCTCTGGACAGTAAAATTTCCCCCTATTGTATTTAAGAGTGACGGTTAGTAAGCTGTGGCAGTAAAGTTATTAGCAGTGTGTTTGTGCCCCGAGTGTGAGTGCTCATTATCCTCCCCGGTTGATCTTTGTGTAACTGCTGTAGGGAGACTTTCCCTGACTAAGTTCCCACTCAAACATTTAGATAAAAATTCTCCACAATATAGATATATATATATATATATATATATATATATATATATATATATATATATATATATATATATATATATATATATATATATATATATATATATATATATATATATATATATATATATATATATATATATATATATATATATATCTGTGTGTATATGTCTTGTCATTTATGGAGGTGTTAAAAGACGTAAGTTGATCTATTTGACATTTGTTTATCTTATGAATGTGATAAAACATGATATAGCTAAAAGAGGTTTAACGTGGTAATGAAATTATTCAGTTTATAAAAGTTTATTTTGTTAACTTTGTAAAATAAATGATGTCATCGTTATGAAGAAATGAACCTACTACAACTACTATTACTACTGCTTCTGTTGAATGGAATAAAGGTTAAAGTTGAACTTTAAAGTCTGCATTGTCCTTCAATATATATATATATATATATATATATATATATATATATATATATATATATATATATATATATATATATATATATATATATATATATATATATATATATATATATATATATATATATATATATATATATACATATATGAAGAATTTTCGTCATTCTTCTTCTTTCAAACGTATTTTTAGCTCTCTTCTACTAATACTATAGCTACCCCTTAAATGTTCTCTTCTACATTTAATTTTCTTTAACGAAACATAGGGAGGACTAATCTAAACTTAAACTTGTTGACAGTGGAGCACGCCATGCTCGTGACGTCACAGCATAGATACGCACAACAGAGGCCTTAGTTGTAACCCCGGCGTATGTTGGTTCTTTCCTTAACTACATGGGTCGAGATTAAATTCCTAAAGTGAATTTTGAATATAAATTTCAATACTGCTGAATTAATGCATCTTATATTTCTCAATACCAATTAAGGTTTGTTAATTTTAAGAAGTATGCCCATCGCACCAGTCCATTGCTGATTAATCATTTAAATTATTAATTTTTAGCAAGCCAGAATAGGTAGGATTATTGTATATATAAACTCCCTTAGAGCAGTAAGATTTCTCTAAAGTATTTAGTACAAAATCCTGCCTCCTCTGCACTCCTTGCAACAATATATTGCCCTGTCCTGAAGTCCTGATATGGCACCCCCATTGGATTAACGTGCGCATCATGGCCGTCAACTGTCTGGTGATCTCCTCGACCTTAGTGTCGAGCTCATTCGACGAGAAGCCGCCCTGGCCTACTGACCTGCCTGGTCAGTGAACCTGTGCACCTCTGGCTCACCCCCTCTCCCAAAACGTGACTCACCAAGGAGTTCTGTGGCTGCCAGCTGGAGACAGTGAAGGAGTTGAACCTGGAAACCTATTGCCACAAACGAGGATTTTTGGGGTGGGCCAGTAAAGAGTACAAAGTGCAACCAGGTCAACAGCCATCACGAGCATAGGACTGATCATCAAAGGAGTGCAGGTACTACTATAAATGGCCATAGTTATTCCCCCATTTCTTAGCTTAGACTAATTTTAACTTGATAGGGAACCTGGCTAATTACACTATTCGGACTGTGTGCGGTGGGATTGTGTGTAAATATTTTTCCGTTATTATTTCTTGCTTGGAGACTAGCACAGTCTCTGGGTCACATGGGCCACGTGTCCGACCCCATTTTGATTATTAATTATTGTAGACCACGTGTCTAAACCATTTTTCATTATGTGAATTGTATTTCTTTTGATACAATTTTTTGTGCTGTGAAGATATCCGTTTTCTTTTAATGTAAATTTGTGAATAAATCAATATTAGGTTAATTAAACCTCTTTAGTATTTTTGCTCCCTCATTTATTTAATATTTAAACTGGGAATATTTAAAGAGTAAACCTAAATAAGTCTATAGGTGGTAACAGCGAGGAACTTTGCATTAATATATTTCCTTCGAAGGTAAAGATCCTTATCTTTAAACTTTTAAACTACTTTACATCAATGCTCCCATTTTGGATTTTGTCTAATTACATTAACGTAAAATACCTGTCCAGCATCTTATTGGGGTAGCTGGGACGGAGTCGGAACAGAGCCTGAGAATGAGATGACTATAGACCTGACAAAGCTAGAGTAGGCCATAAATTACTTATATATTCTGCGTGTGGAGTTCTCTGGCCTCTGGACAGTGAATTTCCCCCTTTTGTATTTAAGAGTGATGGTTAGTAAGTTGTGACAGTAAAGTATTAGCAGGGTGTTTGTGCCCCGAGAGTAAGTGCTCATTATCCTTCCCTGTTGAACTTTATATAGCTGTCATAAGGAGACTTTCCTGGACTAAGTTCCCACTCAGAACATAAAAAATTCTCCACACGAGTGGTCTTTCGAACCGGATCTTTTACCTTTGACTTGTGAAGCATTAACGTAATTAATCAGCTTGATTAAGCATATAGTAACTCGCTATATCACTTACCCACACGCACACAGCCAGTTTGTCGAATGTGTAATGCCAGACTTTAATTGGGAAGAAAAATTTGTAATCATCATGATCTTTTTGCATCGACCACGTGTTTAAGGAAAGAACTACGTAACCAGGTTAATTTGTTGCTTGAATGTTCTCTACAGAAAGACTAGAATTTGTCGTAGGAACTTCACTTTGTCTCGGATCCGTTCACCCACGTGTTGTGTTGCGGAATCCACTTATACCAGAAAGTTCTAAGCTACTTGAACTAAGGTTTTTGTTGTTCAGATGCCCGTGTTTACTGCTCAGCAAGAGCGCCGGTGTACTCGTTCTGTCAACTCATTTTGCTAATTTAGCATCTAATTTGTAACATTTTGTACCTTGGTCTACCTTCCTTTGTGCCGTTTACCTTCCCTAACCAACCTTAACCTTTCTAACTAACGTTCCTGTATACCTAGCACGTGTCCTTGT
The DNA here is from genome assembly GCF_036898095.1 of Palaemon carinicauda. Classification (NCBI taxonomy): domain Eukaryota; kingdom Metazoa; phylum Arthropoda; class Malacostraca; order Decapoda; family Palaemonidae; genus Palaemon; species Palaemon carinicauda. Next base: position 63,497,076 of record NC_090732.1, read on the forward strand.
CCTAAAGAGCGAATTGGCGCAACATAACTTTAAGTCTTCTTACGTTTAACGTAGAAACTTAATAACACCAAGTCCGTTTCATTCCACGTGTTTGTTCCGAGATGGCGGATCTTGTTTACAGCCCAAACTAAGGGTGCATAATTGTTTGCTACCGTAAGTAAATTACTGCGTGTATTTCATTTAATTTCCTTTAGTGAGGATATTTTTGTTTTACCTCCGCGTGATGGAAATCTCATTTTTGTTTAGCCTCCACGAGAGTGCACTTTAAAAGCCAAGTCGTTGCCTCGTGCGCCTATCTACATTTTGAGTAGTTCAGTGGCTGCCCCAGTGCGCCCGTAATTGTGAAATTGTCACAACAGTGTCAGCCTCGACCTGTTATTTTAACTTTTAACTTAATACTTTGCATTCATAAGCCCATGTGCTTTCTAATGTTTTACTTTCAAGTAACTTAGTTCAATCATTTATCGCCAGGTGCGTATATAATTCATTTTAGCAAAGTCTTTAACGTCACGTGACCTGGGCATCGTCTGCTTTGTTGGACCCGGTCACTTTTAATTTTAAAGTAATTTCATGATTTATATGTTTTTTGTCCATTCAACTTTTTCCTCCCATCATGAGTAAATTTAAATGTTCAATTGTCACGCTAGTAAATGAGTAAAGTTTCATTTTTACATTCCTTTTGAAAATTCAGTTACCCTTTGTTTGCTTTTACGAATCTGTTCATCCAACGTGGTCAATCCAAGATGGCAGACTTCACTTTTAACGTAAACAACCCTCCACCGCCTAAGGCGGAAATGCTCAGCCCCGAGGAGATTAACGCTAGGCTTAAGGAACAGGAATTAACATTAACCTTTGTGTGTGAGGACGCAGACCTAGCACTTCATGATCTTGCTTTTGTAGATTTTCCCAGCATGGGTCCAGAAGCCGTAAGTCATTTTAAAACCCTTATTGGTAAAGTAAAAGACGAGCTTTGCAATTACAAGAATTTTTTGAGACGTCATTACGACCATCCTATTGTTAAATTAAATTATCCCGTGCTTGCTGCCTGTTCGAGTAAAGTTGAAATTGCATTCAACAGCCTCATGGCTCATCCAAATTTACCTAATCAGTCTTGTTCTTCTTCAACAAGGACGACACCTTCTGTGACACGTCCCTTTGTGAATGCCATTAACGTTCCCCTAATTGAAACTTTTAATGTCTCAGCAGTCAGGCACAATGTTCATACTTTAGCATCAATTCCCCAACCTGTTCAATCTCCACATTCCAGTACTATGTTGCCAACACGGCATGCAATTAGTAATTTTGTATCATTCCCACGTGCTCCGTCCTCATCTCCGAACCTTAAGCCGCCAGCGTTTGATCGCCCTCAACCCCCTTTGTCTTTGCCGCCGGTGACAGTCCGTCCCAGAGAAAAACTAATTCACAGTCTTAACATGGACCCCCCAAGTGGTAGCGCAAATACCACCCAACTTAACCGTGTGCGTGATGGCCAGCAGAGGCCTGTACCGGTTGTAGATTCAATCATTAAAGTCGTACCATCCCATGGACCAGTGCTCACGTTGCCTGACTGTCCAGTTCTTAAGCCAGTAACTTCCGCTTTAACCCGTGGTGACGCTAAAACATCTCCGTCAGGATTTGAAACCCGCCCTCAGAAAGAGCCGCGTGATCGTAAGGTTAAGCCTTCAGCTGTCGGAAAGGAACCTTTTGCGCTGACAGCGGATTTAGCGAAGGTCACACTTGTAGACCTAGCACCGGAGCTTAGAGCCTGTTTACGATTCACCTTGCTTAAGGATGACGGTACCATGAACGTCATTTATTTTCATTCACTTTTATATGGTACAATGGTAAGCATTTACTATTTTTGCCAAGTCATTCAGCAGCATTTTCCAGGCCAATCACTTGCTTTAACCTGCAAGCGTAAATTTCATTTTTGCCTTGATGCTTTGTCATGTTATCGCTATAATCCCCCTGACATTCTTCAGCTAGTGCTGAATATAAGTTTTGTTTCTAATGTTCCCCTTGCAAACGTTTTCATTAAAGCCGACATCCAAGACTTTCCCAGTCAGAAATACGATGTCCCTATGGACCTAGTTTGTCTCAATTTATCATTCAGGTTAGTGTCAAATATTTTTTCACCTTTTAACGCCGAAAAGGAGGTAACTTTTCTCCTTTTGTCAGGCTACGAGTACAAAGTTTTCATTACGCCAGTAATTTTCTTTGTAAAATCATTTAATTTAAAACGTTGGGTGTTAGACCGGGATTGGGATTCACCCCCCCTAATTTTGAATTAGTCATTGGCCTGACTTGTTGCTGAACTCGACTGATATTGGCTTACGTTTTGTTTGCTCTATCCGTACCCCTATGGTGGGAAGAATTGAGTACTTTTAATCGTTCTATTATTATTGCATCGTACGTTTAAAGTTAAAACTGATCATATGCTTAACTTAACGCTTCCGTGAAGCATTGCTTGCGGGTCCAATTTTCCCCAAATTCACGTGAAAGCATAACTTTTGATTCAATTGATTTGAATTAACGCCAACAGTGGTTTGTTAACTTTAAACGGACTTTGATGTGAAGAACAACTTCACTCTTCATTCAGCCAGTAACCTTATCTCGCTCATACTAACAAGTAGTTGAATTACATTTGCCGGAACTAATCCCTCTCCCTATTTTCTCCCCTTTATCCCCAGGGTGTAAGAATTTTCTTCACTCTTCTTCTTTCAATCGTATTTTTAGCTCTCTTCTACTAATACTATAGCTACCCCTTAAATGTTCTCTTCTACATTCAATTTTCTTTAACGAAACATAGGGAGGACTAATCTAAACGTAAACTTGCTGACAGTGGAGCACACCCTGCTCGTGACGTCATAGCGTAGATACGCACAACAGAGGGCCTTAGTGGTAACCCCGGCGTATGTTGGTTCTTTCCTTAACTACATGGGTCGAGATTAAATCCCTAAAGTGAATTTTGAATATAAATTTCAATACTGCTGAATTAATGCATCTTTTATTTCTCAATACCAATTAAGGTTTGTTAATTTTAAGATGTATGCCCATCGCACCAGTCCATTGCTGATTAATCATTTAAATTATTAATTTTTAGCAATCCAGAATAGGTAGGATTATTGTATATATAAACTCCCTTAGAGCAGCAAGATTTCTCTAAAGTATTTAGTACAAAATCCTGCCTCCTCTGCACTCCTTGCAACAATATATTGCCCTGTCCTGAAGTCCCGATATGGCACCCCCAATGGATTAACGTGCACATTATGACCGTCAATTGTCTGGAAAGGTGAAGCCAGGTGATCTCCACGACCTTAATGTCGAGCCCATTTGACGAGAAGCCACCCTGGCCTACTGACCTGCCTGGTCAGTGAACCTGTGCACCTCTGGCTCACCCCCTCTCCCAAAACGTGACTCACCAAGGAGTTCTGTGGCTGCCGGCTGGAGACATGAAGGAGTGGAACCTGGAAACCTATTGCCACAAACGAGGATTCTTGGGGTGGGCCAGTGAAGAGTGCAAAGTGCAACCGGGTCAACAGCCATCACGGGCATAGGACTGATCATCAAAGGAGTACAGGTACTACTACAAATGGCCATAGTTATTCCCCCATTTTTTAGCTTAGACTAATTTTAACTTGATAGGGAACCTGGCTAATTACACTATTCGGACTGTGTGTGGTGGGATTGTGTGTAAATATTTTTCCGTTATTATTTCTTGCTTGGAGACTAGCACAGTCTCTGGGTCACATGGGCCACGTGTCCGACCCCATTTTGATTATTAATTATGGTAGACTACGTGTCTAAACCATTTTTCATTATTTGAATTGCATTTCTTTTGATACCATTTTTTTGTGCTGTTAAGATATCCGTTTTCTTTTAATGTAAATTTGTGAATAAATCAATATTAGGTTAATTAAACCTCTTTAGTATTTTTGCTCCCTCATTTATTTAATGTTTAAACTGGGAATATTTAAAGAGTAAACCTAAATAAGTCTATAGGTGGTAACAGCGAGGAACTTTGCATTAATATATTTGCTTCGAAGGTAAAGATCCTTATCTTTAAACTTTTAAACTACTTTACATCACTGCTCCCATTTTGGATTTTGTCTAATTACATTAACGTAAAATACCTGTCCAGCATCTCATTTGGGTAGCTGGGACGGAGTAGTTGGAACAGAGCCTGAGAATGAGATGACTATAGACCTGACAAAGCTAGAGTAGGCCATAAATTACTTATATATTCTACGTGTGGAGTTCTCCGGCCTCTGGACAGTGAATTTCCCCCTTTTGTATTTAAGAGTGATGGTTAGTAAATTGTGACAGTAAAGTATTAGCAAGGTGTTTGTGCCCCGAGAGTAAGTGCTCATTATCCTCCCCTGTTGAACTTTATGTAGCTGTCATAAGGAGACTTTCCCGGACTAAGTTCCCACTCAGAACATAAAAAATTCTCCACAATATATATATATATATATATATATATATATATATATATATATATATATATATATATATATATATATATATATATATATATATATATATATATATATATATATATCAAGCGTTCATATAATTCTTTTCTCTGCATGCCTTTCTAACATCTCTCTTTCATTCGTGAAAGACACTCGTCACCCAATCTTGGCTGACAATTTTCAGTAGTTCTCCATTCAAATGATGGCCAGACTCAGGGCTGAAAGGGACAGTAGATTTTAATATAAATGTAGGTTATGTGGAAATTTTAGTTACTGAAGAAACAACATTTTGAACAGAAAAAAAATAGTTTTTCCTGTAGTAAATAATGTGCTTTTACTGAATTTAACCTTCATTTCAACAGCAAATTAACCGAAAACTGTCTAAGAAGAGTGATATATTTTAGAAATCTAAATGCTTTTGCTCTGCCGTGCACTCGCATCGCTCATGAAAAGAAAAAAAAATCAAGCTCTTTTGTACTGGCAATCGGTAGGCTACATACTGAGCTACGCACGCTAACACTATTGATTATTATTTCTTAGATAATTAAGTTTTTATTTGCAGTGAGAATAAGTGTCCTTTTCTAAGAAAACAGACGTTTTTCTATAGGAAACACTTGTTTTGTAGTAGAAAAACATTCCGTCCGTAACTATAATAAAACCAAATTTTCTTCACTCTTCTCTCCCTTAGTAGTCTGGTCTCACTCTCAATATATTAGTTACCCTTGAAATTATCACCGTCGTACTTTACGTTTTCTTATAGCGAAACACTGGTAGACTACTTTAAATTAACTGAACTTGTTAACAATGCGCCGAGTTCTGCGTAGAAACTCAAAAGCATTACACTGGGTGCGTTGGTTCCTTTCTTAAACTAAGTGTGTCGAGATGAATTATTACACTGGTCTTGAATATAATTTTAGTACTGTTGACTTATAAGCAGCTTATTTTATCTTTTCATTACCAATTCAGGTCTGAATGAATTTTAAAATGTTAGCCCATTGCACCAGTCCTGTTATATATTGATTTATTATTGTTATATTACTATTGGATATAACAGTTTTATTCCTTATTTTGTTTGATCATTAGTTTGCATTATCAATGATTGAATCCCCTCCCATAGATTCTAATACTTTTGTACCCTTGCGTCATCTATACTTTTATAACGTTTTATGCTTTTCCTTGTTTTGTATTCTGCCGACCCGAGGTTCGCCAATGGCCATTTGCTTTTGTGAGTTATTTTCTACTTAGTAAAGTCAGTATTGACGATGACTATGGTTTTATGCTAACCCCAACACCTCGAACTTATATTAAAGTGGCGACAAATGAAGTCTGGATGCAGGATGTTAATCTTGTGTACAGATTTCAAGATGCTAGCGCCCTTGCATTTCAGCTAAGCCTCTACGCTATCTGGATGTCAACCTGTTTTCCAGGAGGGATTTCATTGTTTTGTGGAAGAATTGCACCATTGGATTTGGTAAGCTGTATTTTTCCCAAGTTTTTAGGCTGCCTAGTAAACCTGCTATGCTGCCTAACCTGTTTGCCTAAACTGCCTAGCTTCATTTTTGCCCGTGATTGGTACGTGGATTCAATGATTTCTAGTGTTCTACGGTGGCTTCCAGACCCCAAAGTAAGATTGATCCTTTTGATCCTAATAAGATCAAGCAAGACGTTTGGTTGTCTATGCTGCAGGCACATTTTGGTCACTATGGCATCACTGAGGGGGAAAAGAAGAAAAATGGTCTACTTATTTCTGTAGGTACAGAGACTTTCAGTATTTTAGCGTCTCTCTCTGCACCTAAATTATCTCATGGTGCGTCGTTAAAATTTGATGCTATTGTTTCTCTTTTGACAACCCATTTTCTTGTAAAACCGTCCTATCACAGATATTTGATTGAGTTTCAGCAAAGGAAGAAAAATCGTGGTGAGTCATTGCATGATCTTTATGCTGATCTGAAATCCATAACTTCACAATGTTATTTTGGAACTACCTTTGAAGGTCGAGTCAGAGATCAACTGTTCATGGCCATTGTTAATGAAGCTTATTTTCCGAATTTGGCTGCTGAAAATTTGAATTTACAAACTCTGACTTCGGCAGAAACCTTTGAAAGAGTTTTGAATTTTGAGGAAGCTTTCTGTTCTGAGAAAGTTGGTTTAACTGATAGTGTTAATGCTTTGAATTCAGATTATAATGCAACCACATGTAAAGCTAATTTCAGTTGTAGACATTGTGGTTATCCTCATCGCAGTGAGAATTGCAGATTTTCCTATTTATCTTGTTGTTTCTGTAATAGAAAAGGGCACCTGAAATGTGATTGTCCTCACTTTATAGAGTCAAATCAGGGCCAAAAGGCTTCACTTAAGCCAAGTGTGGAAAAGAACAGTGCTGGTAAAAGTCTGATTTACAAATCTAAGAAATAGAAAGTTTTTAAAAAAATAGTAAATGCTTTAGCTGAATGTGACAATTCAGCTTTTGATGATGATGATGATAATTGGGATCAATTATTTAATTTAAAGGATGGTTCTGATGATTCAGAATCAGATCGCATGCTTAATTTGGAGAGTGATTGTGATAATGCTGAACCAATCAGAAAAAAATTACCTTGAAGTTGAATAATACTGATATTCCATATGAAATAGATAGTGGTGCTGTGGTTTCAACTTTGAATTGCGAATATCTTCAATTTATAGGGTTGTCTGTTCAGCCTAGTAGTCAAGAGCTGAAATCATATGGAAATTATTCTATTCATGTCATTGGCAAGGTGTTTGTTGATGTAAAATTTAAAGATTACAGCATCCGTCATGGTTTTTATGTGGTTGAAGACCCTAATGTCAATTTGTGTGGTAAAGATTTAATGACAAAATTGGATATTTCTTTAACAGGAATTGAAGATGAGGTAGAGGTTAATTCTGTTTTGGATGCTAAATCCCAGTTAGAGCGGTTCAATACTGATCCTAACTTGCCAATTACTAGTGTAGTAGCTAAAATCCACTTGAAAAGTGGTGCACTTCCTAATTTCCATAAATCTAGGCCTGTTGCTAGTAAATGTGTAAAGCTTGTTGAAAATGCATTAGATAAGCTTGTGGAGGATGATGTGATAGAACCTGTTAAATTTAGTGATTGGGCAGCTCCTATCGTGCCTGTTTTGAAAAGAGATAAACAGTCTATGCGAATTTGTGGTGATTTCAAATATCTTCATAACAATATTGCTTGTGAGAAATATCCTTTACCTAGACTTGAGGAAATATTTGCTATAGTGGGTAAGAGTACAATCTTTTCAAAAATTTATCTTAAGGATGCATACCTACCGTTACCTGTAGATGCTGATAGTCAAAAGTTGCTTGTAATAAACACTCCCAAGGGATTATTCAAGTATAAGAGACTTCCCTTTGGTGTTTCTTCGTCACTGGCTATGATTCAGAGGTTCATTTTTCAAATCTTAATGCCTATAGTTGGTGTTATTGCTTTTATTAGATGACATTTTTATTGGGGAAGAGACAAAATGAACATGATGAGAGACTAAAAAGAATTTTAAGAGAACTTCAGAAACATAATGTTGCCATTAATAAAGGTAAAACAGTTTTAAATACCAGTAATTTAGAATACTTAGGCAATGTCATTTCAGGAGACGGAATTGGGCCATCAACAAAACAAATAGCTGCAATTCTGGAAGCCCCTTCTCCAAAGTCTGTTTCTGAAGTGAAATCATTTTTGGCAATGGTTACTCGTTATTCGAGGTTTGTTCCTAATTTCTTCAGTGTACTTTCTCCTATATATGATCTTTTGAAGAAAAAGGCAAAATTTAAATGGACTGATAATGAGGCTAATGCATCCAGTACAGTCAAAGCTGAGTTATCCGGGTCCAGTTTTCTTGCTAATTTTGACGGGGATAGTCCAATAGTAGTAGAAGTGGATGCGTCTCCAGTGGGTGTGGGATGTATTGTAATGCAGAAATTCAATGGTATTGAAAGACCAGACTATTTTGCAAACAAGAAATTGTCAGCTGCTGAGTTGAAATACTCGCAATTGGACAAGGAAGCTCTAGCTTTGGTTTATGCTGTATCCAAGTTTAAATATATATTTTGTTGGGTTGTAAATTCGTTATCAGAACTGACCACAAACCTTTACTTGGTTTATTTGGCAGAACCAAGTTTGTACCCATGAATGCTAATGCTAGGGTACAACGTTGGGCCTTGCTGCTTTCTTAATTTGATTATGATTTATGTTTTAAAGCTGGCAAGGACAGTGTTGAGTCGGTTACCCATTTCTGATTCGGATTTGGATTCAACTACCCCTACTGAATTATAAAGTGTAGTAGAAGAATTTTGGCAATATATGACTGTATTGTTCCTATTCGTAACCCAGCAAATAGTCAATTCTCTGAACGTATTTTGTCCCCTATTTCCAATTGTTAGAAGTTCTGATACTGGTTTAAGCAGTGAGAATAGTAACAACTTTAGCGACTCTGAAATTTCTGTTGAGCCTGCTATTGCAGATAAGTCAATTCCTAGTAACGTGTCCAGGGCCGTTTCTAGTTCATTTGGCACCCCGGGCAAGAACTCGTTATGGCGCCCCCCTTCCCTCCACTGTAGAAATAATAACAAACAATTTCGAACACAACTAGCATCTCAAGTTCCACAACAAAACAACATACTTTATTAACCCTTTTACCCCCAAAGGACGTACTGGTACGTTTCACAAAAGCCATCCCTTTAATAAATCATCTTCACGTATATGTATACACAACAAGGAAAAGTATAGACTCAAGTATACAAACTATTTTTGTAAATTTTCATAAAATAACACCATTATACATTTTTATTGCAAATCCTACCTAATATAAATTGAAAAAGGTAATCTTGCCAATCTAAAACCACAGAACTCAATTCATATATGTTGAGGGCTATGCTAAAACTATTATATAAAAGTTTTCTTCACTGATTTTTCATATTTAAAACCTGACTCTTCTTGACTTTCTTGCAGCAAAATCATCTATAGTGTCATCATACGAAATCTGTTTGGATATTTCTCTCTTAATATTAATTATTGCCAGCCCATTTAGGTGCTCCTGTGACATAGTAGACCTTACATATGTTTTAATGAGCTTAAGTTTAGAGAAGCTTCTCTCTGCAGATGGCACAGTCACAGGTGTAGTGACAGCAATTCTTAATGCCATCCACATGTTTGGATAGATCTCTTTCAGGCCTTTCTCCTCCAGAAAAACAAGAAGGTCTAATGTTCTCATATTTTGTTTTGGCCATTGTTTTGGAAATGACTGCATTTCTACAATCAGTTCATCATAATTAAAATCAGAATGATCCCTAAATGTGAGTGTATTACACAAATCTTTTGCCTGCTTTTCTAGCTCACTAGATGTCAGGTCAGAGAAGTTTATGAAAACACTAAATTTCTTTGCAACATCACTCATCATTCCAGTTCTCTCTCTCAGAGATTCACTGGCCATATCCACAACTACATTGAAAAATGAAAACTCCATTTTTTTTTCAAAGCATCGGTAATAGGTTAATCAGGGGCCTCATAGGCTAACTGCCTTTTAGTAGTTCTGAGTCTTTTCTGCTTTAGAACAGCTTCCACATTCATCTCCTCACATATCTCTTTGGCAGATGTCTGGGCATCAGCAAACCCAGTGTCTTTGTAGCTAACAATGGAGGTTTCAGCCTTTCTGAGAATGTCAACAGCTACATCCAGGTGCATGCATTGTGATTGCAGAAGTTTATTCACAGTTTGAGCTTTTCTAAGGATATCATACCACACCACCATACAAATAGAGAACCAGTAGGATCCCACCTCTTTTACTAAGGCTTGTGCTTCAATTTTAATAGCTGGATCTGTAGTGCTTGCTCTCACCTCTAAAAGAGCATCTCTCACTTTTGCAGCCTGGAATCTTACAACCTCAACCCACCGTGTGTCTGCCCAGGATTTCAAAGTTGTGTCCACATGTTTTTTTAGGGTCGACCACCTTTGAGATTAAATAATTTTTGCAGGTAGCCAAAGTAGCTAGTTGCATCTGAGGAGCTCTTTGCTGCATTACACACAACCAGATTAACAGTGTGTGCTCCACATGGCACAAATAAAGCCTTGGGGTTTAACTGAAGAAGTCTAGCCTGGACTCCCTTGTTTTTTCCTCTCATATTTGCCCCATTGTCATATGACTGTCCTCTGCAGTCTTCAAAGGGGATATTAAGGTCTTCAAGTTTTTTTAGTATGAGTCTTGAGAGGTCTTCTCCTGTTGTCTGCTCGGCCTCAAGGAACCCGATAAAATATTCCTTAATTTGTGCAGTGCCTTCAGCTGTAACTATTCGAATTATCACAGATAATTGCTCCTTGTGACCTAAATCTGGAGTGCAATCTAAAATAATTGATAATTTATTAATATCTATATTTTTATAGTACAAATATCACTGCATTGCAGCATGTAGGCCTATGCTTAGGGTCTACAAGTTACAATTAAGGCCGATTCTCACGACCCGTTTTCTTTCCGACAGGCTGGCCGTCGGTTAACCGGCGTTTAGCTTTCTTACGTGTATTCAAATGCAACTGTTCACAAGACCCGTTAGGGTGACGGTGGCCCTCGGACGTCAGCCGTCCGAGTCGGCCCGGCTTTCTTTCCAAGAAACCTCGTCCGGTTTGACGGACGTTAGCCACCCGTCCCAACCAGCAGGTGGATGATGTTTTGTGTGAACGAGGACCTGTATTGTACCCGTTTGTTTCGTGGCCCAAAACCCAGACTTTTCCTCATAGTATAGAGTCATAGAAATTAATTAGTTTGTTGTTGACACCATGTATTAGAGGTTAATTGAACTTTTTCAAGGGTATGAGATGTTTGACATGGCAAACAAGATGTATATAAATAATTTACATAAATAAAAGATATGGAAAATGACTGGAGAGGCATTAAATAAAACAGGTAAGTTTATCGCAATTTTAATATTCTTGGCATGGTGCATAAAGCATTATGAAGTTGCATAACTTATTTTATCAACATAGTTATCAACCATCATCTTAAAGTGTCAAAATTATCGTAATTTACTCGGTCCTCACGTGACAGAGTCTAAGTAAACAATGAAAACCGTGAGCTGATAAACGGATACGGAACGCCTCGTGTGAATATACAACATTTCGACGGCGGTTAGCCACCACCCAGCCTGTCGGAAAGAAAACGGGTCGTGTGAACCGGCCTTTAACCTCTTGAGAATCCTTGAGAATGGACAAATGTGGCGTTGTGAGCAGGCGGCTGTCTCATTAGTTTTAAAGCTCCTTGATACTGACGACATCTACCTATCCAGTGTTGCCAACTTTTCCGAAACATTAAATACCGTTGCATGAAGTATTAACACTTCCATTATTCATTTATTTTCGCGTTTACACTTGTATTTATTTATTTGGATTATTCACGTAAAAATAATACTTCTCTCATTTATTTATATATTATTTTGGATGGCAATTTGGCGCCCCCAAGTAAATGGCGCCCCAGGCGATCGCCTGTGTCGCCTGTGTCTAGAAACGGCCCTGAACGTGTCATTGCCTGAACCAGTACCACTACGTAGATCGGGTAGAGTGGTTAAACCACCTGATAGACTGAATCTTTAATTACAAAGGATATCTTAATCTAAGGGAAAAGGAAATGTAATACAGTATATTGATTTATCATTATCATTATTATACTAATGAATGTAACAGAGTTTTATTCCTTATTTAATTTGCTTATTGTTTTGTATTATAAATGATTAATTCTTCTCCCATAGAGTCCAATACTTTTGTAACCTTGTGTCATCTATACTTTTATAACATTTTCTGCTTTTCCTTGTTTTGTATTCTGCCGACCCGAGGTTCTCCAATGGCCATTTGCTTTTGTGAGTTATTTTCTACTTAGTGAAATCAGTATTGATGATGACTTTGGTTTTACGCTAATACCAACACCTCGAACTTATAATAAAACCTTTACTAATTACTTATTTAAATTATCAATTTTAGTAGGCCAGAAGAGGTAGGAATACTTTGTATGTATATTCCTCTAGAGCTGCAAGATTCTCTATGTATTTTTTTTACAAAATCCTGCCTCCAACACACTCCTTACAACATATAATGCCCTCCCCGAAAGTCCCGATTTGACATCTCAACTAAACTACCCTCACCTGTCGGAAGATGACCCAGGGGAGCCCATGTAACCGATTATAATTCGTCCCATTCTTTCATACAACACTATTCTGACAGCACTGGCCAATCTGTGCATCTCTTGCTTGCTCCATCTCCCCAGCAAACAGAGGAGGACAGAGGAATTCTGATGTCCTGTCGGCTGGAGAGACAGAGGATCCGAACCTGGAAACTGTTCCAGCGATACCCGATCTACCAAGAAGCAAGGAACCCAGGGGTGGGCCAGTCCAGTTCACGAAAGGTGCTGTGGAGAACTATTATTTTTAAATTGTTGAATGGGAACTTGTTCTGGGAAAGTCTCCCTACATTATATAAGCAAAGATCAGCAGGGGAGGAAAGGAGCAGTAACACTCAAGGAACAAATACCCAGGTAGTAACTTTGATGATGTAGTTCACATACCTTCATCCTAAATGGAAAAGTGTGGTCTGTTCAGAGGCCTGAAAACTAAACGTGAAATAAAAGTAATTTGATTTGCGTTCTTTAGCTATGTCAGGTCTAAAGTTACAGGGATCCTAATGAGATATTGCACAGGAATTTTACGTTATTAATAAAGACAATGTCAATGGATGGGAGCAGTGATGTATTGTAGTAAAGTATAAGTTAAGGATAAGGATATTTACCTTCAAAGCACTGAGAATGAACACTAAGTTACTCGTTAACACACTATTACCTTCAAGTTATTTAGACTTATAGGGTATACTGTCCCGAGATTATATATTCCTATTAGACACAATCATATAAATGAAGGAGTAGAAATACGAAAAGGTGTAATTAACCTAATCTAGTTACTTTATCATACAAAATTTACATTGGAAAAGCGGACATCTTAACATCACCTAAGTTGTTAAAACAAACAAAGCCAAATTAAAGAAATGCAACTCTTAGCAAAATCAAAATGTGATCAAAATATGCGTGACCCGGTCTTGCAATTATTGAAATGGAGTCAGACACGTGGTCCCGTTACCCACGAATGGTCATACACAAAATTTGTACACACAATCCCACACACTCAGCTAAAAATATGTAAAAGCCAATTAAAACTAAATAAAGTAAAAGTGAATCAAAGCTAGAAATGGGGGAAACTTCAAGTGGCCACGTGATTTACCTGAACTCCTTGCTTTAATGCTGGAAAAGCAGCATTTGTCCACTAATGGATGTTGAATGGATTGTTTGTACCCTTGACTTGATCGCCCCTTGAATCCTTGCTTCTTGGTAGATAGGATCTCGGTGGAATAGTTCCCAGGTTCGTATCTCCCCTTTTTCCAGCCAACAGGACACCAGAACTCCTCCATTTTCCTCTGCTTGGTGAAGGAGTTGGGGAGAGCCAGAGATGCACAGATTAACTGACCAGGTCAGTTAGCCAGTCACAACAGCTACGGATGCATGAATGGGTCGATTATCGTGTCAAAGGCGGTCACCTGGATTCACATTCCAAAACAGGTGAGGATCTTGGTGTATAGGATAACGCAGTTGAGATGCCAAATCAGGACTTTTGGGCAGGGCAATGTATTGTTATAAGGAGTGAGTAGGAGGCAGGATTGAATACAAGGAGAAATCTTGCAGCTCTAGGGGATTATACATACAAAATATTCCTGCCTATACTGGCATACTAAAAATTAATAATCTAAATGAGTAAGTAGCAAATGGGATGGTGCTATGGGTATACATCTCAAATTGAATAAGACTTGATTAGGTACTGAGAGATAAAAGCTGCCAATAAGTCAGCAGTATTAAGATTATATTCAAAACCAGTGTAAATATTTATCTCGACACACATTATTTAAGAAAAGAAAGTACGCAGGCGTAAGGATTCTGTCTTGCGTTTCTACGCAATGATGTCACGAACATGGCGTAGTGACAACAAGTTAAATTCAGCGCAGGTAAATTTGGTACAGAAAACATAAAATGTGGGAGTGAAAGCTTCAGGGGTAACGACAATATTAGGAACGATGCCAAAATACTATAGGGAAGAAGAAGGGAGAAGAAAAAATTTCACAGGTGCAAACGATCCATTTAACGGGCATTTTGCGGACAAGGGCTCTCCAAGTGCTTAAGTGAGGGGTGTAAGTAAAACACGTAGCCACTTAAAGTTTCCCCCATTTCTAGATTAGATTTTCATTTCGTTATTTACTTTTAACTGGCTTTTACATAATTTGGGCTGAGTGCGTGGGATTATGCATAAATTTTTTTTTTCTATTTTTACTTTTGGAGACTGGTCCAGTCTCGGGTCACAGGACCAAGTGTCCAACCTCAGTTTGATCATTTGCCATTGCAGAAGACTACAGGTCTAAAGCAACAATATTTCGATTACTATTTTGCATTTTTTGATTGGTTTAATTATTTGCTTTTAAGGCTTTGCCATGTTAAGATACCCGATTTTACGTAGTAATTTTTGTGTCATAAAGTGATTAGATTAGGTTAATTATACCTTTCTGTATTTCTACTACCTTTATTTATTTGATTTTGTCTAATATGAATATCTAATCTCGGGATAGTATACCCAATATATTGAAATACCTTAAGAGTAATAGTGTATTAGCGAGTGACTTATTATTCATTTTCAGGGCTTCGAAGGTAGAAATCCTTATCTCTAACTTTTACTTCAATATATCACTTTGCCATTATTATTATTATTATTATTACTTACTAAGCTACAACCCTAGTTGGAAAAGCAGTATGCTATAAGCCCAGGGGCTCCAACAGGGAAAATAGCTCGGTGCGGAAAGGAAAAAAGGAAAATAAAATATTCTAAGAAGAGTAACAACAATAAATATCTCCTATATAAACTATAAAAACTTTAACAAAACAAGAGGAAGAGAAATAAGATAGGAGAGTGTGCTCGAGTGTACCCTCAAGCAAGAGAACTCTAACCCAAGACAGTGAAAGGCCATGGTACAGAGGCTATGGCACTACCCAAGACTAGAGAACAGCGGTTTGATTTTGGAGTGTCCTTCTCCTAGAAGAGCTGCTTACCATAGCTAAAGAGTCTCTTCTACCCTTACCAAGAGGAAAGTGGCACTGAACAAGTACAGTGCAGTAACCCCTTGGGTGATGAAGAATTGTTTGGTAATCTGTGTTGTCAGATGTATGAGGATAGAGGAGAATATGTAAAGAATATGCCAGACTATTCAGTGTGTATGTAGGCAAAGGGAAAATGAACCGTAACCAGAGAGGAGGATCCAATGTAGTACTGTCTGGCCAGTCAAAAGACCCCATAACTCTCTAGCGGTAGTATCTCACGGGTGGCTGGTGCCCTGGCCAACCTACTACCTACTCCATACACAAAGTAAAATTCCTGTTCAGCATCTAGCTGGGGTCCCTCTAACGGTGCCAAAACAGAATCTTGGAGTGTAGGCTACAGGGTGTAAGTAATGACAAAGATAAAGTAGGCCATCAAATTATTTATCTCACATGTCAAGTTATCAGGTCTCTGGACAGAAAACACTTTTCTTTTTTGAGTGAACGTATGTGAACTCCATCATCAAGGTATTTACTCAGGTATTTGTGCCCTTAAGTGTTAGTACTCCTTTTCATTCCCTGTTGATCTTTATAATATGGTGTAGGGAAACATTTCCAAAACAACAAGTTCCAACGCAATAAAAAAAAATTTCTACACAGCCTACATGGATGGTTTCTAGAGAAGAGTACTCATTGTATACTTAGGAAAAGGTTATTTGTAAATAATACATTTCTAGGTTATGAGTTAGTACTGAGTAATATAGGATCACAAGTTGATTATTGAGTAGAATGGAACTTGTGTGAAATTACAAATACATCTATCATAATTTCTTTTTTACTTTTGTCTTTGTGTAATGACAGAAATGCTTTATTTGACTGAATGGTAATTCCTTTGATGATTATTGGTCTTAATAAACGAATTGGTTTTCATCTCATCAAAATGTTATGTTAGCCACACGTGGTCGAGATGGTGTAGGATCGAGTGTGCATGCGCAAAGGTGTATAGAGGAGTAACAAAGGAGTAGTTGTATCTGCGGTCGAGAGTTTGTGATTGAGTGCACAAGGTAAACAAAGGCGTAGTTGTGTGAGCCTCGGGTGTAGCTGTGCGAGGTAAGCTCAGAGTGCGCTCTTCAAGTCGACAACGATCAGTGTAGACGGGAAACGGTATTGCTCCCCTTATTATTATGTGAAATTCTTACTTTCTCCCTTGTAAAAGGTATGTACTTGTTTTAGTTATAATTTATGTGTTTTAATAACATTTGATATTGTCTATTGTGGTTATCTTTTAAATGTAATAACAGAATTATCAAATAAGGTTACGATAATTTTGCCAGTATTGAAACTACTTCATGCTGTGCTTGCATGTGGTTGGAATTGTGCCACCTACCATAAGTTAAGATGTGCAATATTATTCTCAGATTTGTGAAAGTGTTTATTATTGAGTTGCCAGGCTAACTGTGCAGTGTACCCAGTAGGTTAGGTAAGAGTACAGTATAGCCTAGGCTACGAACTGCATTTTGTTTGACATAGGATCGTTGTCCTGAATGAAGACTTTGTATTACATGGTACCAGTTTGGAGTACCTGTCATATACTAGCATGTGTAAAAGTAGGAAATAAAAAGACCCCAGGGACCAGCCTCCACTACACATGAAGATCCGTCCTTCTCCACATCAGGTGCAAGTTAACTTTAAGACTAGGCTTAGAGTATTAGCCTATACCTATGATGTACACGGTATTAGCCTATGCCAAGGTTTGGTTTGTTATAGATAGGCTAGCCAGGAATAAGTTGATTGTCCTAAATTGAATGGCAGCCTCCGACTGTAAGTCAGGACAATTGACAACGGTAAGAGTTTAAGTGAAAAGTCATTTGAAATGGTATGACATTTGTTCTTAGGGGCATATCTATGGAGGGTATCTAGGAACGCTTCCACAGCTCCTACATTTTCTTTGCTATGGGAAGCAGTTACGCCAAATTCCGTGTTCGTTGATCATGTCCGTCTTAATATCAAGTTCATGTCGAGAGATTTTTAAGCACTCTGTGAAGAAGAGCCTGTGATCAGTATGTATTCACCCCTATCGTCCTTTATTTATTTTCGTTTGTGAGCAACTTAACATAAAAACTACGGTACCAATTTCAACCAAATTTCGTAGACATGTTGGGTATGGCACAAAGATGAATCTGTAACATTTTGGATGAAGTACAACCAAGTACAACTATACGGC